>NW_026642611.1:0-1246 GCF_028554395.1 Pezoporus wallicus
GCTTTCCCTCCGGGCTCTTCGGCTCTGGGAGCAGAAGCCAGACGTTCGTGCACTAATCGTTCTGCCCCTGGGCAGCCGAGAACAAGCTTCGGAGAGGTTGCACTCAAATGGACTTTTAAGTATGAAACCGAGGAGCGACAGCAATGATGGTGACACCGTTGCAAAGCTCACTGTGTGCTGAAGATGCCCAGCACATGCTTTCCTCCTGGCTCTTCGGCTCTGGGAGCAGAGGCCAGACGTTCGTGCTCTAATCGCTGTGCTACTTGGCAGCTCAGAGCAAGCTCCGTAGAGGTTGCATTCGAGTGGACTTTTAGGTATGAAAGCGAGGAGCGACAGCAATGATAGTGACACCGTTGCAAAGCTAACTGTGTGCTGAAGATGCCCAGCACATGCTTTCCCTCCTGGCTCTTCGACTGTGGGAGCAGACGGCAACCGTTCGTGCTCTACTCACTGTGCTGCTGGGCAGCCGAGAGCAAGCTCCGAAGAGGGTGCATTCAAATGGACCTTTAGGGATGAAAGCGAGGAGCGACAGCAATGATGGTGACACCGTTGCAAAGCTGACTGTGTGCTGAAGATGCCCAGCACATGCTTTCCCTCCTGGCTCTTCGGCACTGAGAGCAGAGGCCAGACGTTCGTGCTCTACTGACTGTGCTGCTGGGCAGCCAAGAGCAAGCTCTGAAGAGGGTGGATTCAAATGGACCTTTAGGTATGACAGTGAGGAGCGACAGCAATGATGGAGACACCGTTGCAAAGCTGACTGTGTGCTGAAGATGCAGAGCACATGCTTTCCCTCCTGGCTCTTCGATTGTGGGAGCAGACGGCAACGTTCGTGCTCTACTCACTGTGCTGCTGGGCAGCCGAGAGCAAGCTTCGAAGAGGGTGCATTCAAATGGACCTTTAGGTATGACACTGAGGAGCGACAGCAATGATGGTGACACCGTTGCAAAGCTGACTGTGTGCTGAAGATGCCCAGCACATGCTTTCCCTCCTGGCTCTTCGGCTCTGGGAGCAGAGGCCAGACGTTCGTGCACTAATCGCTGTGCTACTGGGCAGCTGAGAAGCAGCTTTGGGGAGGTTGCATTCAAATGTACTTTTAGGTATGAAACCGAGGAGTGACAGCAATAATGGTGACAGCATTGCAAAGCTGACTGTGTGCTGAAGATACCCCGCACATGCTTTCCCTCCTGGCTCTTCGACTGTGGGAGCAGACGGCAACCCTAACCCTAACCCTAACCCTAACTCTAAC
>NW_026642612.1:0-12644 GCF_028554395.1 Pezoporus wallicus
CACAGCCCTAGCTTTCCCTGCTGGTCCTTCTGCCGTGTGAGCAGATGCCACTGTTCATTCTGTGCTGTGTTGCTGCCAGCAGGAAGCAGGCTCTGGACTGATTCTATTCAAATGCTTTTCCTGTATGAGTGTTAGCAGTGAAAGCAACGATGGAGGCACCAGATTGTGTGCTGAACAGGTCCAGCACCAGCTTTCAATCCTGGCTCTTCTGCTGTGGGAGCAGATGCCAAACGTTCGTGCTGTACTCACTGTGCTGCTGGGCAGCTGAGACCACCTGAGAATTTGGATTCAAATGGACTTTTAGGTATGAAACCGAGGAGAGACTGCAATGATGGTGACCCCGTTGCAAAGCTGCTTGTGTGCTGAAGAAGCCCAGCACTAGCTTTCCCTGCTGATCCTTCTGCCGTGTGAGCAGATGCCACTGTTCATTCTGTGCTGACTGTGTTGCTGCGCAGCAGAGAGCAGGCTCTGGACTGATTCCATTCAAATGCTTTTCCTGTATGAAAGTGAGCAGTGAAAGCAACGATGGAGGCACCAATGTAAAAGGGATTGTGTGCTGAACAGGTCCAGCACCAGCTTTCAATCCTGGCTCTTCTGCTGTGGGAGCAGAGGCCAAACGTTCGTGCTGTACTCACTGTGCTGCTGGGCAGCTGAGAGACACCACCTGAGAATTTGGATTCAAATGGACTTTTAGGTATGAAACCGAGGAGAGACTGCAATGATGGTGACCCCGTTGCAAAGCTGCTTGTGTGCTGAAGAAGCCCAGCACTAGCTTTCCCTGCTGGTCCTTCTGCCGTGTGAGCAGATGCCACTGTTCATTCTGTGCTGACTGTGTTGCTGCGCAGCAGAGAGCAGGCTCTGGACTGATTCCATTCAAATGCTTTTCCTGTATGAAAGTGAGCAGTGAAAGCAACGATGGAGGCACCAATGTAAAGGGGATTGTGTGCTGAACAGGTCCAGCACCAGCTTTCAATCCTGGCTCTTCTGCTGTGGGAGCAGAGGCCAAACGTTCGTGCTGTACTCACTGTGCTGCTGGGCAGCTGAGAGACACCACCTGAGAATTTGGATTCAAATGGACTTTTAGGTATGAAACCGAGGAGAGACTGCAATGATGGTGACCCCGTTGCAAAGCTGCTTGTGTGCTGAAGAAGCCCAGCACTAGCTTTCCCTGCTGGTCCTTCTGCCGTGTGAGCAGATGCCACTGTTCATTCTGTGCTGACTGTGTTGCTGCGCAGCAGAGAGCAGGCTCTGGACTGATTCCATTCAAATGCTTTTCCTGTATGAAAGTGAGCAGTGAAAGCAACGATGGAGGCACCAATGTAAAGGGGATTGTGTGCTGAACAGGTCCAGCACCAGCTTTCAATCCTGGCTCTTCTGCTGTGGGAGCAGAGGCCAAACGTTCGTGCTGTACTCACTGTGCTGCTGGGCAGCTGAGAGACACCACCTGAGAATTTGGATTCAAATGGACTTTTAGGTATGAAACCGAGGAGAGACTGCAATGATGGTGACCCCGTTGCAAAGCTGCTTGTGTGCTGAAGAAGCCCAGCACTAGCTTTCCCTGCTGGTCCTTCTGCCGTGTGAGCAGATGCCACTGTTCATTCTGTGCTCACTTCGTTGCTGTGCAGCAGAGAGCAGGCTCTGGACTGATTCCATTCAAATGCTTTTCCTGTATGAAAGTGAGCAGTGAAAGCAACGATGGAGGCACCAATGTAAAGGGGATTGTGTGCTGAACAGGTCCAGCACCAGCTTTCAATCCTGGCTCTTCTGCTGTGGGAGCAGAGGCCAAACGTTCGTGCTGTACTCACTGTGCTGCTGGGCAGCTGAGAGACACCACCTGAGAATTTGGATTCAAATGGACTTTTAGGTATGAAACCGAGGAGAGACTGCAATGATGGTGACCCCGTTGCAAAGCTGCTTGTGTGCTGAAGAAGCCCAGCACTAGCTTTCCCTGCTGGTCCTTCTGCCGTGGGAGCAGATGCCACTGTTCATTCTGTGCTGACTGTGTTGCTGCCAGCAGAGAGCAGGCTCTGGACTGATTCCATTCAAATGCTTTTCCTGTATGAAAGTGAGCAGTGAAAGCAACGATGGAGGCACCAATGTAAAGGTGATTGTGTGCTGAACAGGTCCAGCACCAGCTTTCAATCCTGGCTCTTCTGCTGTGGGAGCAGAGGCCAAACGTTCGTGCTGTACTCACTGTGCTGCTGGGCAGCTGAGAGAGACCACCTGAGAATTTGGATTCAAATGGACTTTTAGGTATGAAACCGAGGAGAGACTGCAATGATGGTGACCCCGTTGCAAAGCTGCTTGTGTGCTGAAGAAGCAGAGCACTAGCTTTCCCTGCTGGTCCTTCTGCCGTGTGAGCAGATGCCACTGTTCATTCTGTGCTGACTGTGTTGCTGCGCAGCAGAGAGCAGGCTCTGGACTGATTCCATTCAAATGCTTTTCCTGTATGAAAGTGAGCAGTGAAAGCAACGATGGAGGCACCAATGTAAAGGGGATTATGTGCTGAACAGGTCCAGCACCAGCTTTCAATCCTGGCTCTTCTGCTGTGGGAGCAGAGGCCAAACGTTCGTGCTGTACTCACTGTGCTGCTGGGCAGCTGAGAGACACCACCTGAGAATTTGGATTCAAATGGACTTTTAGGTATGAAACCGAGGAGAGACTGCAATGATGGTGACCCCGTTGCAAAGCTGCCTGTGTGCTGAAGAAGCAGAGCACTAGCTTTCCCTGCTGCTCCTTCTGCCGTGTGAGCAGATGCCACTGTTCATTCTGTGCTGACTGTGTTGCTGCGCAGCAGAGAGCAGGCTCTGGACTGATTCCATTCAAATGCTTTTCCTGTATGAAAGTGAGCAGTGAAAGCAACGATGGAGGCACCAATGTAAAGGGGATTGTGTGCTGAACAGGTCCAGCACCAGCTTTCAATCCTGGCTCTTCTGCTGTGGGAGCAGAGGCCAAACGTTCGTGCTGTACTCACTGTGCTGCTGGGCAGCTGAGAGACACCACCTGAGAATTTGGATTCAAATGGACTTTTAGGTATGAAACCGAGGAGAGACTGCAATGATGGTGACCCCGTTGCAAAGCTGCTTGTGTGCTGAAGAAGCAGAGCACTAGCTTTCCCTGCTGCTCCTTCTGCCGTGTGAGCAGATGCCACTGTTCATTCTGTGCTGACTGTGTTGCTGCGCAGCAGAGAGCAGGCTCTGGACTGATTCCATTCAAATGCTTTTCCTGTATGAAAGTGAGCAGTGAAAGCAACGATGGAGGCACCAATGTAAAGGGGATTGTGTGCTGAACAGGTCCAGCACCAGCTTTCAATCCTGGCTCTTCTGCTGTGGGAGCAGAGGCCAAACGTTCGTGCTGTACTCACTGTGCTGCTGGGCAGCTGAGAGACACCACCTGAGAATTTGGATTCAAATGGACTTTTAGGTATGAAACCGAGGAGAGACTGCAATGATGGTGACCCCGTTGCAAAGCTGCTTGTGTGCTGAAGAACAGAGCACTAGCTTTCCCTGCTGCTCCTTCTGCCGTGTGAGCAGATGCCACTGTTCATTCTCTGCTGACTGTGTTGCTGCGCAGCAGAGAGCAGGCTCTGGACTGATTCCATTCAAATGCTTTTCCTGTATGAAAGTGAGCAGTGAAAGCAACGATGGAGGCACCAATGTAAAGGGGGATTGTGTGCTGAACAGGTCTCTCCTCGGGTTCATACCTAAAAGTCCATTTGAATCCAAATTCTCAGGTGGTGTCTCTCAGCTGCCCAGCAGCACAGTTAGTACAGCACGAACGTTTGGCCTCTGCTCCCACAGCAGAAGAGCCAGGATTGAAAGCTGGTGCTGGACCTGTTCAGCACACAATCACCTTTACATTGGTGCCTCCATCGTTGCTTTCACTGCTCACATTCATACAGGAAAAGCATTTGAATGGAATCAGTCCAGAGGCTGCTCTCTGCTGCGCAGCAACACAGTCAGCACAGAATGAACAGTGGCATCTGCTCACACGGCAGAAGGAGCAGCAGGGAAAGCTAGTGCTCTGCTTCTTCAGCACACAAGCAGCTTTGCAACGGGGTCACCATCATTGCAGTCTCTCCTCGGTTTCATACCTAAAAGTCCATTTGAATCCAAATTCTCAGGTGGTGTCTCTCAGCTGCCCAGCAGCACAGTGAGTACAGCACGAACGTTTGGCCTCTGCTCCCACAGCAGAAGAGCCAGGATTGAAAGCTGGTGCTGGACCTGTTCAGCACACAATCCCTTTACATTGGTGCCTCCATCGTTGCTTTCACTGCTCACATTCATACAGGAAAAGCATTTGAATGGAATCAGTCCAGAGCCTGCTCTCTGCTGCGCAGCAACACAGTCAGCACAGAATGAACAGTGGCATCTGCTCACACGGCAGAAGGAGCAGCAGGGAAAGCTAGTGCTCTGCTTCTTCAGCACACAAGCAGCTTTGCAACGGGGTCACCATCATTGCAGTCTCTCCTCGGTTTCATACCTAAAAGTCCATTTGAATCCAAATTCTCAGGTGGTGTCTCTCAGCTGCCCAGCAGCACAGTGAGTACAGCACGAACGTTTGGCCTCTGCTCCCACAGCAGAAGAGCCAGGATTGAAAGCTGGTGCTGGACCTGTTCAGCACACAATCCCCTTTACATTGGTGCCTCCATCGTTGCTTTCACTGCTCACTTTCATACAGGAAAAGCATTTGAATGGAATCAGTCCAGAGCCTGCTCTCTGCTGCGCAGCAACACAGTCAGCACAGAATGAACAGTGGCATCTGCTCACACGGCAGAAGGAGCAGCAGGGAAAGCTAGTGCTCTGCTTCTTCAGCACACAAGCAGCTTTGCAACGGGGTCACCATCATTGCAGTCTCTCCTCGGTTTCATACCTAAAAGTCCATTTGAATCCAAATTCTCAGGTGGTGTCTCTCAGCTGCCCAGCAGCACAGTGAGTACAGCACGAACGTTTGGCCTCTGCTCCCACAGCAGAAGAGCCAGGATTGAAAGCTGGTGCTGGACCTGTTCAGCACACAATCCCCTTTACATTGGTGCATCCATCGTTGCTTTCACTGCTCACTTTCATACAGGAAAAGCATTTGAATGGAATCAGTCCAGAGCCTGCTCTCTGCTGCGCAGCAACACAGTCAGCACAGAATGAACAGTGGCATCTGCTCACACGGCAGAAGGAGCAGCAGGGAAAGCTAGTGCTCTGCTTCTTCAGCACACAAGCAGCTTTGCAACGGGGTCACCATCATTGCAGTCTCTCCTCGGTTTCATACCTAAAAGTCCATTTGAATCCAAATTCTCAGGTGGTGTCTCTCAGCTGCCCAGCAGCACAGTGAGTACAGCACGAACGTTTGGCCTCTGCTCCCACAGCAGAAGAGCCAGGATTGAAAGCTGGTGCTGGACCTGTTCAGCACACAATCCCCTTTACATTGGTGCCTCCATCGTTGCTTTCACTGCTCACTTTCATACAGGAAAAGCATTTGAATGGAATCAGTCCAGAGCCTGCTCTCTGCTGCGGAGCAACACAGTCAGCACAGAATGAACAGTGGCATCTGCTCACACGGCAGAAGGAGCAGCAGGGAAAGCTAGTGCTCTGCTTCTTCAGCACACAAGCAGCTTTGCAACGGGGTCACCATCATTGCAGTCTCTCCTCGGTTTCATACCTAAAAGTCCATTTGAATCCAAATTCTCAGGTGGTGTCTCTCAGCTGCCCAGCAGCACAGTGAGTACAGCACGAACGTTTGGCCTCTGCTCCCACAGCAGAAGAGCCAGGATTGAAAGCTGGTGCTGGACCTGTTCAGCACACAATCCCCTTTACATTGGTGCATCCATCGTTGCTTTCACTGCTCACTTTCATACAGGAAAAGCATTTGAATGGAATCAGTCCAGAGCCTGCTCTCTGCTGGCAGCAACACAGCACAGAATGAACAGTGGCATCTGCTCACACGGCAGAAGGAGCAGCAGGGAAAGCTAGTGCTCTGCTTCTTCAGCACACAAGCAGCTTTGCAACGGGGTCACCATCATTGCAGTCTCTCCTCGGTTTCATACCTAAAAGTCCATTTGAATCCAAATTCTCAGGTGGTGTCTCTCAGCTGCCCAGCAGCACAGTTAGTACAGCACGAACGTTTGGCCTCTGCTCCCACAGCAGAAGAGCCAGGATTGAAAGCTGGTGCTGGACCTGTTCAGCACACAATCCCCTTTACATTGGTGCCTCCATCGTTGCTTTCACTGCTCACTTTCATACAGGAAAAGCATTTGAATGGAATCAGTCCAGAGCCTGCTCTCTGCTGCGCAGCAACACAGTCAGCACAGAATGAACAGTGGCATCTGCTCACACGGCAGAAGGAGCAGCAGGGAAAGCTAGTGCTCTGCTTCTTCAGCACACAAGCAGCTTTGCAACGGGGTCACCATCATTGCAGTCTCTCCTCGGTTTCATACCTAAAAGTCCATTTGAATCCAAATTCTCAGGTGGTGTCTCTCAGCTGCCCAGCAGCACAGTGAGTACAGCACGAACGTTTGGCCTCTGCTCCCACAGCAGAAGAGCCAGGATTGAAAGCTGGTGCTGGACCTGTTCAGCACACAATCCCCTTTACATTGGTGCCTCCATCGTTGCTTTCACTGCTCACTTTCATACAGGAAAAGCATTTGAATGGAATCAGTCCAGAGCCTGCTCTCTGCTGGCAGCAACACAGTCAGCACAGAATGAACAGTGGCATCTGCTCACACGGCAGAAGGAGCAGCAGGGAAAGCTAGTGCTCTGCTTCTTCAGCACACAAGCAGCTTTGCAACGGGGTCACCATCATTGCAGTCTCTCCTCGGTTTCATACCTAAAAGTCCATTTGAATCCAAATTCTCAGGTGGTGTCTCTCAGCTGCCCAGCAGCACAGTGAGTACAGCACGAACGTTTGGCCTCTGCTCCCACAGCAGAAGAGCCAGGATTGAAAGCTGGTGCTGGACCTGTTCAGCACACAATCCCCTTTACATTGGTGCCTCCATCGTTGCTTTCACTGCTCACTTTCATTTCACTGCTAACACTCGTACAGGAAAAGCATTTGAATAGAATCAGTCCAGAGCCTGCTCCCTGCTGGCAGCAACACAGCACAGAATGAACAGTGGCATCTGCTCACACGGCAGAAGGACCAGCAGGGAAAGCTAGTGCTGTGTCTCTTCAGCACACAAGCAGCTTTGCAACGGGGTCACCATCATTGCAGTCTCTCCTCGGTTTCATACCTAAAAGTCCATTTGAATCCAAATTCTCAGGTGGTGTCTCTCAGCTGCCCAGCAGCACAGTTAGTACAGCACGAACGTTTGGCCTCTGCTCCCACAGCAGAAGAGCCAGGATTGAAAGCTGGTGCTGGACCTGTTCAGCACACAATCCCCTTTACATTGGTGCCTCCATCGTTGCTTTCACTGCTCACTTTCATACAGGAAAAGCATTTGAATGGAATCAGTCCAGAGGCTGCTCTCTGCTGCGCAGCAACACAGTCAGCACAGAATGAACAGTGGCATCTGCTCACACGGCAGAAGGAGCAGCAGGGAAAGCTAGTGCTCTGCTTCTTCAGCACACAAGCAGCTTTGCAACGGGGTCACCATCATTGCAGTCTCTCCTCGGTTTCATACCTAAAAGTCCATTTGAATCCAAATTCTCAGGTGGTGTCTCTCAGCTGCCCAGCAGCACAGTGAGTACAGCACGAACGTTTGGCCTCTGCT
Source organism: Pezoporus wallicus (assembly GCF_028554395.1). NCBI lineage: Eukaryota > Metazoa > Chordata > Aves > Psittaciformes > Psittacidae > Pezoporus > Pezoporus wallicus. Next base: position 7,700 of record NW_026642612.1, read on the forward strand.
CCCACAGCAGAAGAGCCAGGATTGAAAGCTGGTGCTGGACCTGTTCAGCACACAATCCCCTTTACATTGGTGCCTCCATCGTTGCTTTCACTGCTCACTTTCATACAGGAAAAGCATTTGAATGGAATCAGTCCAGAGCCTGCTCTCTGCTGCGCAGCAACACAGTCAGCACAGAATGAACAGTGGCATCTGCTCACACGGCAGAAGGAGCAGCAGGGAAAGCTAGTGCTCTGCTTCTTCAGCACACAAGCAGCTTTGCAACGGGGTCACCATCATTGCAGTCTCTCCTCGGTTTCATACCTAAAAGTCCATTTGAATCCAAATTCTCAGGTGGTGTCTCTCAGCTGCCCAGCAGCACAGTGAGTACAGCACGAACGTTTGGCCTCTGCTCCCACAGCAGAAGAGCCAGGATTGAAAGCTGGTGCTGGACCTGTTCAGCACACAATCCCCTTTACATTGGTGCCTCCATCGTTGCTTTCACTGCTCACTTTCATACAGGAAAAGCATTTGAATGGAATCAGTCCAGAGCCTGCTCTCTGCTGCGCAGCAACACAGTCAGCACAGAATGAACAGTGGCATCTGCTCACACGGCAGAAGGAGCAGCAGGGAAAGCTAGTGCTCTGCTTCTTCAGCACACAAGCAGCTTTGCAACGGGGTCACCATCATTGCAGTCTCTCCTCGGTTTCATACCTAAAAGTCCATTTGAATCCAAATTCTCAGGTGGTGTCTCTCAGCTGCCCAGCAGCACAGTGAGTACAGCACGAACGTTTGGCCTCTGCTCCCACAGCAGAAGAGCCAGGATTGAAAGCTGGTGCTGGACCTGTTCAGCACACAATCCCCTTTACATTGGTGCCTCCATCGTTGCTTTCACTGCTCACTTTCATACAGGAAAAGCATTTGAATGGAATCAGTCCAGAGCCTGCTCTCTGCTGCGCAGGAACACAGCACAGAATGAACAGTGGCATCTGCTCACACGGCAGAAGGAGCAGCAGGGAAAGCTAGTGCTCTGCTTCTTCAGCACACAAGCAGCTTTGCAACGGGGTCACCATCATTGCAGTCTCTCCTCGGTTTCATACCTAAAAGTCCATTTGAATCCAAATTCTCAGGTGGTGTCTCTCAGCTGCCCAGCAGCACAGTGAGTACAGCACGAACGTTTGGCCTCTGCTCCCACAGCAGAAGAGCCAGGATTGAAAGCTGGTGCTGGACCTGTTCAGCACACAATCCCCTTTACATTGGTGCCTCCATCGTTGCTTTCACTGCTCACTTTCATACAGGAAAAGCATTTGAATGGAATCAGTCCAGAGCCTGCTCTCTGCTGCGCAGCAACACAGTCAGCACAGAATGAACAGTGGCATCTGCTCACACGGCAGAAGGAGCAGCAGGGAAAGCTAGTGCTCTGCTTCTTCAGCACACAAGCAGCTTTGCAACGGGGTCACCATCATTTACATTGGTGCATTCATCGTTGCTTTCACTGCTCACTTTCATACAGGAAAAGCATTTGAATGGAATCAGTCCAGAGGCTGCTCTCTGCTGCGCAGCAACACAGTCAGCACAGAATGAACAGTGGCATCTGCTCACACGGCAGAAGGAGCAGCAGGGAAAGCTAGTGCTCTGCTTCTTCAGCACACAAGCAGCTTTGCAACGGGGTCACCATCATTGCAGTCTCTCCTCGGTTTCATACCTAAAAGTCCATTTGAATCCAAATTCTCAGGTGGTGTCTCTCAGCTGCCCAGCAGCACAGTGAGTACAGCACGAACGTTTGGCCTCTGCTCCCACAGCAGAAGAGCCAGGATTGAAAGCTGGTGCTGGACCTGTTCAGCACACAATCCCCTTTACATTGGTGCCTCCATCGTTGCTTTCACTGCTCACTTTCATACAGGAAAAGCATTTGAATGGAATCAGTCCAGAGCCTGCTCTCTGCTGCGCAGCAACACAGTCAGCACAGAATGAACAGTGGCATCTGCTCACACGGCAGAAGGAGCAGCAGGGAAAGCTAGTGCTCTGCTTCTTCAGCACACAAGCAGCTTTGCAACGGGGTCACCATCATTGCAGTCTCTCCTCGGTTTCATACCTAAAAGTCCATTTGAATCCAAATTCTCAGGTGGTGTCTCTCAGCTGCCCAGCAGCACAGTGAGTACAGCACGAACGTTTGGCCTCTGCTCCCACAGCAGAAGAGCCAGGATTGAAAGCTGGTGCTGGACCTGTTCAGCACACAATCCCCTTTACATTGGTGCCTCCATCGTTGCTTTCACTGCTAACACTCATACAGGAAAAGCATTTGAATAGAATCAGTCCAGAGCCTGCTCTCTGCTGCACAGCAACACAGTCAGCACAGAATGAACAGTGGCATCTGCTCACACGGCAGAAGGAGCAGCAGGGAAAGCTAGTGCTCTGCTTCTTCAGCACACAAGCAGCTTTGCAACGGGGTCACCATCATTGCAGTCTCTCCTCGGTTTCATACCTAAAAGTCCATTTGAATCCAAATTCTCAGGTGGTGTCTCTCAGCTGCCCAGCAGCACAGTTAGTACAGCACGAACGTTTGGCCTCTGCTCCCACAGCAGAAGAGCCAGGATTGAAAGCTGGTGCTGGACCTGTTCAGCACACAATCCCCTTTACATTGGTGCCTCCATCGTTGCTTTCACTGCTCACTTTCATACAGGAAAAGCATTTGAATGGAATCAGTCCAGAGCCTGCTCTCTGCTGCGCAGCAACACAGTCAGCACAGAATGAACAGTGGCATCTGCTCACACGGCAGAAGGAGCAGCAGGGAAAGCTAGTGCTCTGCTTCTTCAGCACACAAGCAGCTTTGCAACGGGGTCACCATCATTGCAGTCTCTCCTCGGTTTCATACCTAAAAGTCCATTTGAATCCAAATTCTCAGGTGGTGTCTCTCAGCTGCCCAGCAGCACAGTGAGTACAGCACGAACGTTTGGCCTCTGCTCCCACAGCAGAAGAGCCAGGATTGAAAGCTGGTGCTGGACCTGTTCAGCACACAATCCCCTTTACATTGGTGCCTCCATCGTTGCTTTCACTGCTCACTTTCATACAGGAAAAGCATTTGAATGGAATCAGTCCAGAGCCTGCTCTCTGCTGCGCAGCAACACAGTCAGCACAGAATGAACAGTGGCATCTGCTCACACGGCAGAAGGAGCAGCAGGGAAAGCTAGTGCTCTGCTTCTTCAGCACACAAGCAGCTTTGCAACGGGGTCACCATCATTGCAGTCTCTCCTCGGTTTCATACCTAAAAGTCCATTTGAATCCAAATTCTCAGGTGGTGTCTCTCAGCTGCCCAGCAGCACAGTTAGTACAGCACGAACGTTTGGCCTCTGCTCCCACAGCAGAAGAGCCAGGATTGAAAGCTGGTGCTGGACCTGTTCAGCACACAATCCCCTTTACATTGGTGCCTCCATCGTTGCTTTCACTGCTCACTTTCATACAGGAAAAGCATTTGAATGGAATCAGTCCAGAGCCTGCTCTCTGCTGCGCAGCAACACAGTCAGCACAGAATGAACAGTGGCATCTGCTCACACGGCAGAAGGAGCAGCAGGGAAAGCTAGTGCTCTGCTTCTTCAGCACACAAGCAGCTTTGCAACGGGGTCACCATCATTGCAGTCTCTCCTCGGTTTCATACCTAAAAGTCCATTTGAATCCAAATTCTCAGGTGGTGTCTCTCAGCTGCCCAGCAGCACAGTGAGTACAGCACGAACGTTTGGCATCTGCTCCCACAGCAGAAGAGCAAGGATTGAAAGCTGGTGCTGGACCTGTTCAGCACACAATCCCCTTTACATTGGTGCATCCATCGTTGCTTTCACTGCTAACACTCGTACAGGAAAAGCATTTGAATAGAATCAGTCCAGAGCCTGCTCCCTGCTGGCAGCAACACAGCACAGAATGAACAGGGGCATCTGCTCACACGGCAGAAGGACCAGCAGGGAAAGCTAGTGCTGTGTCTCTTCAGCACACAAGAAGCTTTGCAACGGGGAGCACAGAATGAACAGTGGCATCTGCTCACACGGCAGAAGGAGCAGCAGGGAAAGCTAGTGCTCTGCTTCTTCAGCACACAAGCAGCTTTGCAAAGGGGTCGGTATGAAAGCGAGGAGCGACAGCAATGATGGTGACACCGTTGCAAAGCTGACTGTGTGCTGAAGATGCCCAGCACATGCTTTCCCTCCTGGCTCTTCGGCTCTGGGAGCAGAAGCCAGACGTTCGTGCTCTAATCGCTGTGCTACTTGTCAGCTCAGAGCAAGCTCCGTAGAGGTTGCATTCGAGTGGACTTTTAGGTATGAAAGCGAGGAGCGACAGCAATGATGGTGACACCGTTGCAAAGCTAACTGTGTGCTGAAGATGCCCAGCACATGCTTTCCCTCCTGGCTCTTCGACTGTGGGAGCAGACGGCAACCGTTCGTGCTCTACTCACTGTGCTGCTGGGCAGCCGAGAGCAAGCTCCGAAGAGGGTGCATTCAAATGGACCTTTAGGTATGAAAGCGAGGAGCGACAGCAATGATGGTGACACCGTTGCAAAGCTGACTGTGTGCTGAAGATGCCCAGCACATGCTTTCCCTCCTGGCTCTTCGGCTCTGAGAGCAGAGGCCAGACGTTCGTGCTCTACTGACTGTGCTGCTGGGCAGCCAAGAGCAACGAGCAGAGAAGTTGGATTCAAATGAACTTCTCGGTATGAAAGTGAGGAGCGACAGCAATGATGGAGGCACAGTTGCAAAGCTGACTGTGTGCAGAAGATTCAGAGCACCAGCATTCCCTCCTGGCTCTTCGATTGTGGGAGCAGACGGCAACTGTTCGTGCTCTACTCACTGTGCTGCTGGGCAGCCGAGAGCAAGCTCCGAAGAGGGTGCATTCAAATGGACCTTTAGGTATGAAAGCGAGGAGCGACAGCAATGATGGTGACACCGTTGCAAAGCTGACTGTGTGCTGAAGATGCCCAGAACAT
>NW_026642613.1:0-1234 GCF_028554395.1 Pezoporus wallicus
CGTTTGGGGGTCTGTGATGGGGTTGGGATCACTGATGGGCTTGGGGATCAGTGATGGGTTTGGGGGTCAGTGATGGGGTTGGGGTCAGTGATAGGGTTGGGGTCAGTGATGGGGTTGGGATCACTGATGGGCTTGGGGATCAGTGATGGGTTTGGGGGTCAGTGATGGGGTTGGGGTCAGTGATGGGGCTTGGGGGTCAGTGTTAGTTTTGGGGTCAGTGATGGGTCTTGGGGTCAGTGATAGGGTTGGGGTCACTGATGGGGTTTGGGGTCGATGGGACTTGGGGGTCAGTGATAGGGTTGGGGTCAGTGATGGGTTTGGGGTCAGTGATAGGATTGGGGTCAGTGATGGGGTTCCAGGTCAGTGATGGGGTTGGGGTCAGTGATAGGGTTGTGGTCAATGATGGGGTTGGGGTCAATGATGAGGCTTGGGTATCAGTGATGGGGTTTGGGGTCAGTGATGGGGTTTGCGGGTCAGTGATAGGGTTGTGGTCAATGATGGGGTTAGGGGTCAATGATGGTGCTTGGGTATCAGTGATGGGGTTTTGGGGTCAGTGATGGGGTTTGGGGGCTTGGGGTCAATGATAGGGTTTGGGTCAGTGATAGGGTTGGGGTCAATGATGGGGTTAGGGGTCAATGATGGTGCTTGGGTATCAGTGATGGGGTTTGGGGTCAGTGATGGGGTTTGGGGGCTTGGGGTCAATGATAGGGTTTGGGTCAGTGATAGGGTTGGGGTCAATGATAGGCTTGGGGTCAGTGATGGGCTTGGGGGTCAGTGATAGTTTTGGGGTCAGTGATGGGCTTGGCGGTCAGTGATGGGCTTGGGGGTCAGTGATAGTTTTGGGGTCAGTGATAGGGTTGGGGTCAGTAATGGGGTTCGGTGGCTGTGATGTGGTTGGGGTTCAGTGATGGGGTTGGGGTCAGTGATAGGGTTGGGATCACTGATGGGTTTTGGGGTCCCCCCAGGCCAAATAATGATGGGTTGACCAGTGATGGTTTGGGGTCAATGATAGGGTTGGTTTCAATGATAGGGTTTGATCAGTGATGGGGTTTGGGGTCAGTGAATGGGTTTGGGTCATTGATGGGGTTTGGGGTTCCCCCGGTACTTGGGGTCATTGATGGCCTTGGAGTCCCCCCATGTTTTTAGGGGGTGATAGCAGTGATGGGGGTGTCTCTGTTCCCCTCTCACCTCCTACGGAACAAACGGAGCTTCCTATGCAGGAACCTCCGCAGCC
>NW_026642614.1:0-1258 GCF_028554395.1 Pezoporus wallicus
TGTCCTGGGTTCAGCAGTAGCAGTCATGTTTCTCCTCCTTGGTAGCTGGTGCAGTGCCTGGGACCTGCCTGCTGATTGTGGTGGGGATCACCATGTTGGCACACACACAGACTGTGTTCTACCCACAACCATTTTGTCTGATCTCAAAAGTTAAGCAGAGTCAGGTTTGGGTCTTGTCTGGGGTTAGACAACAATATAGGGGGACCAAGAGATTTTCCCCAAGGCTGGAGAGTCATGAGTGGCAGGGTGTGTGGGACAGTATGGGCAAGTATCTAGTCCACTGGGCCCCTCCAGTGCTTTGGAAGCGTCGGAGATGGAAGGCAGCTGTGTGGAGTCCCCAGCAACAAGCTGCAGAAACTGCTGAAGGGGACAGTGAATTATTTTAAGCCTGGTGGGCCCATGGCACTTCAGGCCATCAGAGCAGAGATGCAACACAGAGATGGACTCATGATCGAGGGGTGGACTTAACAATGGACACTATTGCCCAGGTTATTCACGAGTGTGAACACTGCACACAGTCTCTCCTGCTCTGGAAGACTGTTACAAGAGATGGAGCCTGACATGGACCAGATGGACGCAGCAGCTTTATAGGGACTGGTCCATGCACCGAGATAAGAGTGCACCAAGATAAGAGTGATGGTATATTGAAAATGTGGGATCTGGAGCATGACGTGAATGGTAAGGAATAAGGGGTGATAATGTCCTGGTCTGTGCAGTAGCAGTCATGTTTCTCCTCCTTGGTAGCTGGTGCAGTGCAGTGTTTTGACTTTCAGCTCGGGAACAGAGCTGATAGGGGATGTTTTGGTTTGGCCAAGGACTTTGTGAGCCTCATGCTCTGCCAGGGAGGAGGGGAAGCCAGGAGGAAGCAGAGACAGGACACCTGACCCAAACTGACCAAAGAGGTATTCCATACCACAGCACGTCATGCCCAGGATGTGGACTCAGAGTTAGCCGGAAGGGCTGGGGACTGCAGGGTTGGAGGAGGTATCGGTCGGAGCTGATTGGCTTGGGGGCGAGTTATCGGTCAGCGGGTGGTGAGGTGTTGTATTCTCTTCCCTTGTTATTTCCTTTATCATTATTATCATTGGTGGTAGCAGTAGTGATTTGTGTTATACCTTAGTTACTAAACTGTTCTTATCTCAACCCGTGGGAGTTGCATTCTTTTGATTCTCCTCTCCGTCCCTCCGAGAGCAGGGGGAGGGCAAGAAAGGGGGGAAGTGAGCGAACGAATTACCTGACTGGGTTTAAACCACGACAC
>NW_026642615.1:0-12674 GCF_028554395.1 Pezoporus wallicus
CACATCCATCCCATCCCATCACACACATCCATCCCATCCCATCACACACATCCATCCCATCCCATCCCATAACACACATCCATCCCATCCCATAACACACATCCGTCCCATTCCCATCCCATAATAGACATCCATCTCATCCCATCCCATAACACACATCCATCCCATCCCATCACACACATCCATCCGCATCCCATCCCATAACACACATCCATCCCATCCCATCACACACATCCATCCGCATCCCATCCCATAACACACATCCATCCCATCCCATCACACACATCCATCCCATCCCATCACACACATCCATCCGCATCCCATCCCATAACACACATCCATCCCATCCCATAACACACATCCATCCCATCCCATCCCATCACACACATCCATCCCATCCCATCCCATAACACACATCCATCCCATCCCATCCCATCACACACATCCATCCCATCCCATCACACACATCCATCCCATCCCATAACACACATCCGTCCCATTCCCATCCCATAATAGACATCCATCCATCCCATCCCATAACACACATCCATCCCATCCCATCACACACATCCATCCCATCCCATCACACACATCCATCCATCCCATCCCATAACACACATCCATCCCATCCCATCCCATCCCCATCCATCCCCACCCCACCCGCACCCGCATCCCAAGCCCGCGGTCCCCCCGCACCATCCGTGGCTGTCGGGGGAGTTGACGTTGGCTCCGCTGGCGATGAGGAACTCCACGATGCCGTAGTGCGCCCCGCAGATCGCGTTGTGCAGCGCCGTGATGCCCTCGTCGTTGGGCTGGCTCGGGTCGTTCAGCTGCGGCGCCGGACAGCCACGTCACGTCACACCCGCGCACCCACACCGCACCCACACCGCACCCACACAGCACCCACACAGCACCCACACAGCACCCACACAGCACCCACACAGCACCCACACCGCACCCACACAGCACCCACACAGCACCCACACCGCACCCACACAGCACCCACACAGCACCCACACAGCACCCACACCGCACCCACACAGCACCCACACAGCACCCACACCGCACCCACACAGCACCCACACCGCACCCACACCGCACCCACACAGCACCCACACAGCACCCACACCGCACCCACACAGCACCCACACCGCACCCACCCCCACAGCACCCACACCGCACCCACACAGCACCCACACCGCACCCACACAGCACCCACACCGCACCCACACAGCACCCACACAGCACCCACACAGCACCCACACAGCACCCACACCGCACCCACACCGCACCCACACAGCACCCACACAGCACCCACAGAGCCCCAACTCAGCCCCACGGCACCCACACCGCACCCACACCGCACCCACACAGCACCCACACCGCACCCACACAGCACCCACACAGCACCCACACAGCACCCACACCGCACCCACACAGCACCCACACAGCACCCACACCGCACCCACACCGCACCCACACAGCACCCACACCGCACCCACACAGCACCCACACCGCACCCACACCGCACCCACACAGCACCCACACCGCACCCACACCGCACCCACACAGCACCCACACAGCACCCACACAGCACCCACACAGCACCCACACCGCACCCACACCGCACCCACACCGCACCCACACAGCACCCACACCGCACCCACACAGCACCCACACAGCACCCACACAGCACCCACACCGCACCCACACCGCACCCACACAGCACCCACACCGCACCCACACAGCACCCACACAGCACCCACACCGCACCCACACCGCACCCACACAGCACCCACACCGCACCCACACAGCACCCACACAGCACCCACACAGCACCCACACCGCACCCACACAGCACCCACACAGCACCCACACCGCACCCACACCGCACCCACACAGCACCCACACCGCACCCACACAGCACCCACACAGCACCCACACCGCACCCACACCGCACCCACACAGCACCCACACCGCACCCACACCGCACCCACACAGCACCCACACAGCACCCACACAGCACCCACACAGCACCCACACCGCACCCACACCGCACCCACACAGCACCCACACCGCACCCACACCGCACCCACACAGCACCCACACCGCACCCACACCGCACCCACACAGCACCCACACCGCACCCACACCGCACCCACACAGCACCCACACCGCACCCACACCGCACCCACACAGCACCCACACCGCACCCACACCGCACCCACACCGCACCCACACCGCACCCACACAGCACCCACACCGCACCCACACAGCACCCACACCGCACCCACACAGCACCCACACAGCACCCACACCGCACCCACACAGCACCCACACAGCACCCACACAGCACCCACACCGCACCCGGTGCCCCACGGCAACACCTGTGCCCCACAGCACCCCTGTGCCCCACAGCACCCACACAGCACCCACACCGCACCCACACAGCACCCACACCGCACCCACACAGCACCCACACCGCACCCACACAGCACCCACACAGCACCCACACCGCACCCACACCGCACCCACACAGCACCCACACCGCACCCGGTGCCCCACGGCAACACCTGTGCCCCATAGCACCCACACAGCAACCCCTGTGCCCCACGGCAACACCTGTACCCCACAGCACCCCTGTGCCCCACAGCACCCACACCGCACCCCTGTGCCCCACAGCAGCCCTGTGCCCCTCCGCACCCTGTGCCCCACGGCACCCCCACAGCACCCACACCGCACCCACACAGCAACACCGGTGCCCCACAGCACCCCCACAGCACCCACACCGCACCCGGTGCCCCACAGCAACCCCTGTGCCCCACGGCACCCCCACGGCACCCACACAGCAACCCCTGTGCCCCACCGCACCCTGTGCCCCACGGCACCCCCACAGCACCCCCACAGCACCCACACAGCAACCCCTGTGCCCCACAGCACCCCACAGCATCCACACCGCACCCCTGTGCCCCACAGCACGCCTGTGCCCCACGGCACCCCCACGGCACCCACACAGCAACCCCTGTGCCCCACGGCACCCACACAGCACCCACACAGCACCCACACAGCAACCCCTGTGCCCCACGGCACCCACACAGCACCCACACAGCACCCACACAGCAACCCCTGTGCCCCACGGCAGCCCCACAGCACCCACACAGCAACCTCTGTGCCCCACAGCACCCCCACAGCACCCACACAGCACCCCCACAGCAACCTCTGTGCCCCACGGCACCCACACAGCACCCACACAGCACCCACACAGCAACCCCTGTGCCCCACAGCACCCACACAGCACCCACACAGCAACCACTGTGCCCCACAGCACCCCCACAGCACGCCCACAGCACCCCCACAGCAACCTCTGTGCCCCACGGCACCCACACAGCACCCACACAGCACCCACACAGCAACCCCTATGCCCCACGGCACCCCCACAGCACCCAAACCGCACCCTGTGCCCCACGGCAGCCCCACCTCATCCCCACAGCAACCCCTGTGCCCCACGGCACCCCACAGCATCCACACCGCACCCCTGTGCCCCACAGCACCCCCACAGCACCCCCACAGCACCCGCACAGTGCCCTGAGCCCCGCGGCACCCGCACGGGACCCCCTGTGCCATCCCCTGTGCCCCACAGCACCTCCTGTGCCCCACAGCACCTCCTGTGCCCCACAGCATCCCCTGTGACCCACAGCATCCCCTGTGACCCACAGCATCCCCTGTGACCCACAGCACCCCTGTGCCCCACGGCACTCCCACATCAACCCCTGTGACCCACAGCACCGCACAGCGCCTGGCGCCCCACAGCACCCCTGTGCCCCAGGCCACCCGCACGGCACCCCCTGTGCCCCACGGCATCCCCACAGCACCCCCTGTGCCCCACGGCACCGCCGCAGAGCCTCTGTGCCACCCCCCAGAGCACCCTGTGCCCCAGTGCCCCCCAGAGCACCCCACTGCCACCCCCGTCCCCTCCGTATCCCAGTGCCACCCCGAGAGCATCTTCTGTCACCTCCATCACCCCACAAGTGCTCTCCTCATCACCCCCAGCCCGCATCCACCTGGTCCCTGACCCCGCATCCCCGGGTCCCTCTCCCCGCATGCCCCGGTCCCCGTCTCCCGTATCCCGGTCCCTGTTCCTGCATCCCCCTGGTCCCTCTCCCCGCATCCCCCTGGTCCCTCTCCCCGCATCCCCCTGGTCCCCGTCCCTGTCTCCCCTATCCCGGTTCTTGTCCCCGCACCCCCCGGTCCCTGTTCCCGCATCCCGGTTCCTGTCCCCGCATCCCCACGGTCCCCGATCCCGCATCCCCCTGGTCCTGGTCCCTGTTCCCGCATCCCGGTTCCTGTCCCCTCATCCCCCTGGTCCCCGATCCCGCATCCCCCTGGTCCTGGTCCCCGATCCCGCATCCCCCGGTCCCTGTCTCCCGTATCCCGGTTCCTGTCCCCTCATCCCCCCAGTCCCTGTCCCCACATCCCCCGGTTCCTGTCCCCGATCCCGCATCCCCCTGGTCCCTGTCTCCCGTATCCCGGTCCCTGTTCCCGCACCCCCCAGTCCCTGTCTCCCGCATCCCGGTCCCTGTCTCCGCATCCCCCTGGTCCTGGTCCCTGTTCCCGCATCCCGGTTCCTGTCCCCTCATCCCCCTGGTCCCTGATCCCGCATCCCCCTGGTCCTGGTCCCCACATCCCGGTCCCTGTTCCTGCATCCCCCCGGTCCCTGTCTCCCGTATCCTGGTCCCTGTCTCCGCATCCCCCTGGTCCTGGTCCCCACATCCCGGTCCCTGCCTCCCGCATCCCGGTCCCTGTTCCCGCATCCCCTGGTCCCGGTCTCCCGTATCCCGGTTCCTGTTCCTGCATCCCCCCGGTCCCTGTTCCCACATCCCCCGGTCCCCGATCCCGCACCCCCCGGTCCCTGTCTCCCGCATCCCGGTCCCTGTCCCCGCATCCCCCTGGTCCTGGTCCCCACATCCCGGTCCCTGTCTCCCGCATCCCAGTCCCTGTTCCCGCATCCCGGTCCCTGTCTCTGCATCCCCCTGCTCCTGGTCCCTGTTCCTGCATCCCCCCGGTCCCTGTCTCCCGTATCCCGGTCCCTGTCCCCGCATCCCCCTGGTCCTGGTCCCCACATCCTGGTCCCTGTCTCCCGCATCCCAGTCCCTGTTCCCGCATCCCCTGGTCCCTGTCTCCCGTATCCCGGTCCCTGTTCCCGCATCCCCTGGTCCTGGTCCCCACATCCCGGTCCCTGTCTCCCGCATCCCAGTCCCTGTTCCTGCATCCCCCTGGTCCTGGTCCCCACATCCCGGTCCCTGTCTCCCGCATCCCAGTCCCTGTCCCCGCATCCCCCCGGTCCCTGTTCCCGTATCCCAGTTCCTGTCCCCGCATCCCCCGGGCCCTGGTGCCGGTCTCTGTCCCCGCATCCCCCCGGTCCCTGCCTCCCGCATCCCCCTGGTCCTGGTCCCTGTTCCCGCACCCCCCGGTCCCTGCCTCCCTCATCCCGCTCCCTCTCCCCGCACCCCCCTCTCCTCGCCCCCGCCATCCCGGTCCCGGTGCTGCCGCACCTCTGCCACCGCCTGCTGCACCACCTCGAGCTCCCCGGTGAGCGCCGCGTCCAGCAGCAGCACGAGCGGGTTCAGCCGCACCCGCGCCCCGGGACGCTTGCGGGGGGAGGCCGGGTCCCGCAGCGCCGAGCGCAGCTCCTGGACCCCCCCCCCAACACCGGTACCGGGAGCGGAGTCAGCGGCCGCCGGGGGAACCCCGGGGCACCCAAAGGACATCAGGGAACCCCCAGGAGCACCCAAAGGACCCCAGAAGCACCCAAAGGACCCCAACCCCCCCCCCCCCCAGGAGCACCCAAAGGACCCCAAGTTCCCCCCCCAGGAGCACTCAAAGGACCCCAGGAGCACCCAAAGTACCCCAAGGAGCACCCAAAGGACCCCAGGAGCACCCAAAGGACCCCAGGAGCACCCAAAGGACCCCAAGTTCCCCCCCCAGGAGCACTCAAAGGACCCCAGGAGCACCCAAAGTACCCCAAGGAGCACCCAAAGGACCCCAGGAGCACCCAAAGGACACCAAGTCGCCCCCAGAAGCACCCAAAGGACCCCAGGAGCACCCAAAGGACATCAGGGTCCCCCCAGGAGCAGCCAAAGGACCCCCAGTCCCCCCCCTCAGAAGCACCCAAAGGACCCCAAGTCCCCCCTCAGGAGCACCCAAAGGACCCCAGGAGAACCCAAAGGACCCCAAGTTCCCCCCCCAGGAGCACCCAAAGGACCCCAAGGTCCTCTCCGGGGCACCCAAAGGACTCCAAGTTCCCCCTCAGAAACCGCGAAGGACCCCAGGAGCACCCAAAGGCCCCCAAGTTCCCCCCCAAGGAGCACCCAAAGAACCCCAAGTCCCCCCCCAGGAGCACCCAATGGACCCCAGGAGCACCCAAAGGACCCCAAGTCCCCCCCCAGGAGCACCCAAAGGACCCCAACCTCCCCCCCCCCCAGGAGCACCCAAAGGACCCCAGGAGCACCCAAAGGACGCCCAGTCCCCCCCCTTCGGAAGCACCCAAAGGACCCCAGGAGCACCCAAAGGATCCCAAGTGCCCCCCCCTCAGAAGCACCCAAAGGACCCCCAGTCCCCCCCTCAGAAGCACCCAAAGGACCCCAGGAGCACCCAAAGGACCCCCAGTCCCCCCCCTCAGAAACACCCGAAGGACCCCAGGAGCACCCAAAGGACCCCAAGTTCCCCCCAAGGAGCACCCAAAGGACGCCAAGTCCCCCCTCCCCAGGAGCACCCAAAGGACCCCAAGTCCCCCCAAGAGCACCCAAAGGACCCCCAGTCCCCCCCCTCTCAGAAGCACCCAAAGGACCCCAGGAGCACCCAAAGGACCCCAGGAACACCCAAAGGACCCCAGGAACACCCAAAGGACCCCCAGTCCCCCCCCCTTCAGAAGCACCCAAAGGACCCCAAGTTCCCCCCCAGGAGCACCCAAAGGACCCCAGGAACACCCAAAGGACCCCCAGTCCCCCCCCCTTCAGAAGCACCCAAAGGACCCCAAGTTCCCCCCCAGGAGCACCCAAAGGATCCCAAGGTCCTCTCCGGGGCACCCAAAGGACCCCAAGTCCCCCCCAGGAGCACCCAAAGGACATCAGGGTCCCCCCCCTCAGAAGCACCCAAAGGACCCCGGGGGTCCCCTCTCGCTCTCACCGGGGCTGGCGCGGGGCTTTCGGGTTCCGGTTCCGCGGGGGGACTTTGGCGACCTTCGCCGTGCGCGGCTCCGGCTCCGGTCTCGGGTTCCCCGGTGACGGCGGGGGGGGGTCCCCGGTGCAGGAGCTTGGTGATGAGCTCCTGGTACTGACGGGCGCGGGGGGGCGGCCCCGGGCTCTGCTCCATGGACCCGCGGCGCTTGAGCGGCCGCGGCATCTCCGCGAGGGAGCGCGCAACGGCGCGGAACTCCGGGTCCCGCTGCGCCTCGGCGGGCAACAGCGGCTGCAGCCGGGTCGGGCTCAGCGGCCGCGCCACGGCCTCGCCCGTCTCCGACACCTCCGGCTCCAGCTCCGAGTCCGCCTCCGGCAGCGACGGCTCCGGAGGAAGCGGCCGGGAAGGGGCCGCGGCTGCGGGGAAACGGGGAGGGAGGAGGAGGAGGAGGAGGAGGAGGAGGACCCGTGGGGACACGAGGGAGACTTCATGGGACCCCCCCAGAGACATCATGGGACCCCCCCAGAGACATCATGGGACCCCCCAGAGACATCATGGGACCCCCCCAGAGACATCATGGGACCCCCCAGAGACATCATGGGACCCCCCCAGAGACATCATGGGACCCCCCCAGAGACATCATGGGACCCCCCCCAGAGACTTCATGGGACCCCTCCAGAGACATCATGGGACCCCCCCAGAGACATCATGGGACCCCCCCAGAGACATCATGGGACCCCCCCCAGAGACTTCATGGGAACCCCCCAGAGACATCATGGGACCCCCCCAGAGACTTCATGGGACCCCCCCAGAGACCTCATGGGACCCCTCCAGAGACATCATGGGACCCCTCCAGAGACTTCATGGGACCCCCCCCAGAGACATCATGGGACCCCCCCAGAGACCTCATGGGACCCCCCCCAGAGACCTCATGGGACCCCCCCCAGAGACCTCATGGGACCCTCCCGGATCCCCCGTGGGACCCCCCCCAGGACCTCATGGGACCCCCCCAGAGCCCTCATGGGACCACCCGGACCCCTCCTGAGACCCCCTCGGATCCCCCATGGGACCCCCCCAGAGCCCCCCTGTGACCCACCCGGGAGCCCCCCTGGGAGCCCCCGGGAGCCCTCATGGGACCCCCTCAGAGCCCCTCTGGGACCCCCCCGAACCCCTCCTGTGATCCCCCAGAACCCCTCCAGTGACCCCCCCGGGAGCCCCCCTGTGACCCTCCCAGAGCCCTCCTGTGACCCCTCCGACCCCTGCTGTGACCCCCCAAACCCCTCCTGTGCCCCCCAAACCCCTCCTGTGCCCCCAACGCTGCAGCCCCCCAAACTCCTGTGCCCCCCAAACCCCTCCTGTGCCCCCCAAATCGTCCTGTGACCCCCAAACCCCTCCTGTGACCCCAACGCTGCAGCCCCCAAATCCCCCTGTGCCCCCCCAACCCCCCTGTGCCCCCCAAACCCCCTGTGCCCCCCCAAATCCCCCTGTACCCCCCTCCTGTGCCCCCAACGCTGCAGCCCCCAAACCCCCTGTGCCCCCAACCCCCCCTGTGCCCCCAACCCCCCTGTACCCCCCAAACCCCCTGTGCCCCCCAACCCCCTGTGCCCCCAAATCCCCCTGTGCCCCCCAAACCCCTCCTGTGCCCCCCCAACCCCCCTGTAGCCCCCAAACCGCTCCTGGGCCACCCAATCCCCCTGTGCCCCCCAACCCCCCCTGTGCCCCCAACCCCCCTGTACCCCCCAAACCCCTCCTGTGCCCCCAAACCCCCCCTCGCACCCCCAACGCTGCAGCCCCCAAACCCCCCCCCCCCATCCCTCACCTTCCCCGGGGGGCAGCGCAGGTCCCTGGGGCTGCTTCTGCGGTGCCCTCGCCGCGGAGGGGGGGGGTCCGAGGGGCAGCGCCCGGGGCGCGCCCCCCCCTTGCTCCCAGAACGCGTTTTGGAGCTTGAAGATCACCGAGAGCGGCAGCGGCTTCTGGCGGGGGGGGCGCGGAGCGGCGGGGGGGGGCACCGGGATGCGGGACACGGGCCAGGCCCGCGGCAGGGACCCGGCCCCCCCGCGCCGGAACGGCCCCTCCGGGCCCCGCCGCTCCCCCGGGGGCAGCTTGAAGTTGCGGGGCAGGGTGGAGCTGTGCCCGGCGTAGGCGGCGTCCTGCGGGGCATCGGTGTGAGCGGGGAGGACGGAACCCCCCCCGTAACCGGCCCCTGCGCCCATCACCCGGCATCAGGCCTGCGGGACCCCCATAACCGGCCCCTGCGCCCATCACCAGGCATTGGGGCTGTGGGACCCCATAATCAGTCCCTGCGCCCATCACCTGGCATCGGGGCTGCGGCACCCCAGGACCAGCCCCTGCACCCATCACCCGGCATCAGGCCTGCAGGACCCATAACCGGCCCCTGCGCCCATCACCCGGCATCAGGCCTGCAGGACCCCCATAACCCGCCCCTGCGCCCATCACCTGGCATCGGGGCTGCGGCACCCCAGGACCAGCCCCTGCACCCATCACCCGGCATCAGGCCTGCAGGACCCATAACCGGCCCCTGCGCCCATCACCCGGCATCAGGCCTGCAGGACCCCCATAACCAGCCCCTGCGCCCATCACCCGGCATCAGGCCTGCAGGACCCCCATAACCAGCCCCTGCGCCCATCACCCCGCATCAGGCCTGCAGAACCCATAACCGGCCCCTGCGCCCATCACCCGGCATCAGGCCTGCGGGACCCCCATAACCGGCCCCTGCGCCCATCACCCGGCATCAGGCCTGCAGGACCCCCATAACCGGCCCCTGTGCCCATCACCCCGCATCAGGCCTGCAGGACCCCCCCCTCCCCAGCTCTCACCTTGCCCCCTCCGGCGCCATCCAGGCTCGACTCCCTCCATGGTGACAGCATCAGCCCCAGGGATGGAGAGGGACCTAAAGGGGGGGGGGGGAAGGACAACACAAAGGGGTCAGGAGCACCCCAACCCCCCCAGGGCACCCCAAAACAGCTCTGGACCCCCCCCCCATTGCTCACGGTCGAACCCCCCCCCGCTGGGGGGCTTCTTCTCATAGACCAGGTCCAGGTCGGACTCGTTCCAGCCCTTCTGGGGGCGCCGCTTGAGCACGGAGTCATCTGGGGGGGGACACGGAGCTGAGGGACCCCCCACGGCCATGGGGATGGGGGCACCCATGGGTGGATTGGGGCACCCATGGGTGGGAATGGGATGGGGGCACCCATGGGGATGGGGGCACCCATGGATGGATTGGGGCACCCATTGGTGGGAATGGGATGGGGGCACCCATGGGTGGATTGGGGCACCCATGGGTGGGAACGGGATGGGGGCACCCGTGGGTGGATTGGGGCACCCATAGGTGGGAATGGGATGGGGGCACCCATGGGGATGGGGAAACTTATGGATGCACTGGGGACACCCATGGATGGGAATGGGATGGGGGCACCCATGGGGATAGGGACACCTATGGGGATGGGACGGGGACACCCATAGGGATGGGGACACCCAAGGATGGATTGGGGCACCCATTGGTGGGAATGGGATGGGGACACCCATGGGGATGGGGAAACCTATGGATGGACTGGGGACACCCATGGATAGAAATGGGATTGAGGCACCCATGGGTGGACTGGGGACACCCATGGGGATAGGGACACCTACGGATGGGATTGGGGCACTCATGGATGGGAATTGGATGGGGACACCCATGGGGATGGGGACACCTATGGAGGGATTAGGGTCACCCATAGATGGGAACGGGATGGGGACACCCATGGATGTATTGGGATGGGGACACCCATGGGGATGGGGACACCCATGGATGGATTGGGATGGGAACACCCATGGGGATGGGGACACCCATGGATGGATTGGGATGGGGACACCCATGGATGTATTGGGATGGGGACACCCATGGGGATGGGGACACCCATGGATGGATTGGGATGGGAACACCCATGGGGATGGGGACACCCATGGATGGATTGGGATGGGGACACCCATGGGGATGGGGACACCCATGGATGGATTGGGATGGGAACACCCATGGGGATGGGGACACCCATGGATGGATTGGGCACCCATAGGTGGGAATGGGATGGGGACACCCAAGGAGAGATTGGGGACCCCATAGATGGGAATGGGATGGGGGCACCCATGGGGATGGGGACACCCATGGATGGATTGGGATGGGGGCACCCATGGGGACACCCATGGATGGATTGGGATGGGGGCACCCATGGATGGATTGGGATGGGGACACCCATGGATAGATTGGGATGGGGACACCCATGGGGATGGGGACACCCATGGATGGATTGGGATGGGGACACCCATGGATGGATTGGGATGGGGACACCCATGGATGGATTGGGATGGGGACACCCATGGGGACACCCATGGATGGATTGGGATGGGGACACCCATGGGGATGGGGACACCCATGGATGGATTGGGATGGGGACACCCATGGGGATGGGGACACCCATGGATGGATTGGGATGGGGACACCCATGGGGACACCCATGGATGGATTGGGATGGGGACACCCATGGATGGATTGGGATGGGGGCACCCATGGGGACACCCATGGATGGATTGGGATGGGGGCACCCATGGATGGATTGGGATGGGGACACCCATGGGGACACCCATGGATGGATTGGGATGGGGGCACCCATGGATGGATTGGGATGGGGACACCCATGGATGGATTGGGATGGGGACACCCATGGGGACACCCATGGATGGATTGGGATGGGGACACCCATGGGGATGGGGACACCCATGGATGGATTGGGATGGGGACACCCATGGGGATGGGGACACCCATGGATGGATTGGGATGGGGACACCCATGGGGACACCCATGGATGGATTGGGATGGGGACACCCATGGATGGATTGGGATGGGGACACCCATGGATAGATTGGGATGGGGGCACCCATGGGGACACCCATGGATGGATTGGGATGGGGGCACCCATGGATGGATGGATGGGGATGGGGACACCCATGGATGGATGGGATGGGGATGGGGGCACCCATGGATGGATTGGGATGGGGATGGGGACACCCATGGATGGATTGGGATGGGGACACCCATGGATGGATTGGGATGGGGACACCCATGGGGATGGGGACACCCATGGATGGATTGGGCCCCCCCCCCCCTCACCCTGTGCCCGGAAGGCCGCGGCCCCCCGCCGATGGACGGGTAGAGCCCGTGCATCTCATAGGGGGGGGGCGCGAGGGGCCGGGGCCCCCCCCCCATTCCCAGCAGCTCATAGGGGCGGAGGGGGGGGCGCGGGGACGGGGCTCGGCCCCCCCCGGGCACCGCCAGCAGCTTGGGCCGGGGGGAAGGGGCCCGATCCTCGCCCTGCAGGAAATGGGGGGCCCGGGGGGAGCCGGGGGGGCCCAGCGCGTCCCCCGCCCCCTCGGGGGTCTCCAGGCTCCTGCGCGCCAGGGAGGAGCGGCTCCGGCCGGGAATGTCCTGGAATGGGGACGGG
>NW_026642616.1:0-126745 GCF_028554395.1 Pezoporus wallicus
ATGATGAGTAAACAGCATGCAGACCTACTTGGCAAGGGTCAGTTTTTAACTGTTTAACCACTCACTGCTTGCACACTGCAGCTCTGTACTTCCTGTTCTTGATACCAAGAGCTTACCCTGATTTGAAGGGGCTTTTATCACCGAAGTCAAGCTTGGCACAAGTCTCTCTCAATGAACAATATTGTTTTTCAGGGAGACCATGCAAAAACATGCTGCCGCTCTGCCACAGGAGAGCTTAACTACTGTATCTACTGTGTGTCATTCTGCCAGTTACAAACAGCGACACTCTATTTCTGTTACATGAAAGTATATGCTGTCAAAATGATCTACTACAGTTGTTTTCACAAAGTGAATTAATAACATCTTTGAGTTTACTACTAGAATTCTATTTGTTTATAGAAGAGGCTAGTTATTTACCTCACAGCCAGCTGCACAGTGAGTCTGGTAGCTTAGTTCCAGTCACTCCCAAGACTCAGCATCAGACTTGGCTTTTACCATCTTTACTTTAGCCAGGTACATCACCCTTCGTCAAACAGCATTACAAAAATACTGACAGACATACTCTTAACAGCTTAGCAGTAGTGTCATATGCCTTTCATATTATTTGACACAGAGCTAGCACTTTTCAAAGTGCTTTCTTTCACATGGTATTACAGCCACCAGGCAATGCTCTGCTAATTTGCATTTTGGCCCATAGTTTTCAGGCATTCTTTAGAACATCCTGGTTCACCAGTATGGCTATACAGAGATTAAAAAGTTACTTCAACCTTTATGCACATATGCATCTTCAGTTAATTCATATATTAAGCTAATTTAAGGGAAAAACAGGAATCAACTATCCCAACCAAGGTCACTACTGTTAGGGGCAGCAGACTGAGAGACAGGAGTTCAAGATCTCTACTAAGATTATGAAGACTACCTGTTAATGTTCTGACTAGATGGAGGAGAAAACTTCTTTATTAGGAATATACAGCAGACAGTGATCACAGCTTTCATTGATACAGAGATTTAAGATTACCTTAAGTAAACATATGTATACAGTTTCAGACACAGATTAGTATATCCCAACAGAATAACAAGAAAGCTCAGCTATCATCTAAGATACCACTAAATGATCTAGCTTTTCTTCACCCAGCTAGCCTCTCTACTTTAGAAAGTACTAGGAGCAGTGCAATCACTTAAACTGAACCCAACCCAAGGGGCACAAAATTATTTCTGTAAAGAAACCAAAACTCAAGACAGCAGAACTGGAAAGACTGAAGTTGAAAGGGGAGCAGCAAAAATGTAAAACTCCGTACGCTGCAGAAAAAGGAAGTTTAAGGTTTACTTGGTTATGGAAAACACTGTAGTGCACAAGAACAGGACAGGTAACAACTGGCAGACAGTTTGATAGAT
The DNA here is from genome assembly GCF_028554395.1 of Pezoporus wallicus. NCBI lineage: Eukaryota > Metazoa > Chordata > Aves > Psittaciformes > Psittacidae > Pezoporus > Pezoporus wallicus. The sequence continues at coordinate 1,396 of NW_026642616.1, forward strand.
GAATCAGATTTAGTAGTTCTTAAGCTCAGTAAGTTAGTAAAAAACAAAAACCCAAAAAAACAACATAGTAGTGGGTAGTCTACAAGACCCACAAAATACCCTACATTCTATACAACATCTGTAGGATCTTCAGTAAGAATACCTAGTCCAGTTTTGGTGCTGTACATTGAAGATGTGACTGAGTTTGGAAGAGAGCCGTACAAGGCATCGGAGATTTATAAAAGACACCCATATGAACAACAATGGAGAAGTGGGGAGCTGTTCTAACAGCACAGCTGTTCTAACACAACAGTAAGACAAGAAATCTTAAGTGTTGCAAAGATGAAGAGAATAATCTCTCCAGATTGACTATAATACTACTCTATGAAGTAAACCTCAGATATGACAAGAAGTTCCTTTAACAGAAGAAACAGGCTAAAATAATTCCATGACCCCTCACTGTTACAACACTTACCAGTCTAACTTACAAACATGTAATCCAATAAGGGTGACTTTACTTCATATTCAGGGAAGAATTACAATAAACTTTGTGACTCTTCCTTAAGGATGGCCCTTCAGTTTACTTCTCCTTTGATACCTACAGTAGTCAGATGTCACTGAAGAGCAAAGGAAAATACAGTATTTAGTGATGAACTTGAAAAGCTAGACAAAGTGCTTGGAGTTGAGACAGCTGCATCCTTCTCCTCTCTATTTCCCACTTTAGTCTGAGATTCAGGTCAAAATCCAAAATAAGCAAGTTTATTAAAGCAGAGTTAAGACTATGCTTGGACTTATTTTCTTGTTTAATAATCAGGGAGTATTTCTACAAACACTTCAAAGTCAGCTTTGAGGGGAGATGTCAAATGTGAATACACAAGAACTTAATTTATATATTATATGCCAACATAAAATAGTGACCAAACAGCAACAATAATACATCAAAGTTCCTGCGTAAGTCTGAGCCAAGGGTCATGGATTTCTAGTTACAAAGTAATATGCAGTGGTTTTGCAACACCTTTAAACATATTTCTTCCAATCATCAGCAGCTGGACTACAAATTTAAGTTTGTTAAACAAGTAACAACTTTTTACAGCTTAACAGACATCTGAATGCTGTTCTCCAGCATCCTCTCAGGCAAGTCCCACTGCTGCTGCAAGTCAGTGCCTTGCAAGTACATAGTGAGAGTGGGGCATTAGCTTCTGGAGTAACACATGATATCACAGAAACTAATTTGGTATTCTATACAATCCAAAGTGTCAGCATCAAACAAAAATTTAGACTTTCTTGACGTGCTGGAGGGCATCAGGCAACGGTACAAGGTAACCCAACTGAATATGATTGGGAACAATAGCTGACACCAAGACTACTTAAGAAATCTGTTCCAGCACTTTGGCCACAATATCAACAGAGAAAAAATGAGGCCTTATCATCACCCTCCTACAATTTCACTCTGAATCTGAAAAATAAAATTTAAACAATATTTACCTACTCTCCTACCTCCTGTGCTTTCCTTCATCTGCATTATTGCTTCCACCTAAGCTAGTCTTACTTGTGAATGGGTATGGAGGGCAAGTAGGGACAGAAGAACTGGTATTTGGATGAAATGCCAACATATTCACAGATTAGGGAGCCACATTCCTTTCCCTTTTCAGACCTCAGCAACCCTTTTGTAGTCCTCCTTTGCTGTGATCACCTGAGCTGTATTTTTCATAATAGAACTCTGATACTGGTTTCTGATCAAGTTATTTTGCTCTGTTATCCACTGTTAATAAAATAGTACAGGAAAATTACCTCTATTAGCAATTTTCAATGTTCTTTTAGCACAGCTAACTAAAAATAATCTCACAGATCAATATTTACATCCAGTATTTAAACAAAAGCTTAAGTATTGTTGTTAATGCAAAAGCTCTTAAGGCAGTTATTAGGTTGAAAGAATAGGTAGGTGCACTTGGGGCTCGGTGAAGCGCTTCAATTACAGAACAAACAGAGGGAACTGAGGCACTCTGTGTGTTTATCGAGTTGGAAGGGGAATTCAAGGTTTTCTCTGAGTCAGAAAAAGTTACTCCTGCCTAACCTCTTACCCTTGAGTTTGTAAGAGAAATAACACATAGACAGAAGGCCAGAACAACACACTGACAAGAGAAAGGGTAAAATTAATGACTCTAAATACCATGCTTTAACTCTTTTAAGAAGCATTTTGTGAAAACTTCAAGCTGGCAATTTGTAATTGTTTTTTTTTTAATTAGGTTTTCTTGTGTTGGTTGGTTTTGGATTGTTGGGTTTTGTTTTGGGGTGTTTTTTTTTGCTGGCATGCTTTATTGTGTTTTTTTTTTCCCCCTAAAACAATATTCTGAAGTGTCTTTATTAACTCCAAGCAAAATTACGCTGTTTAAAGTTTGCCCTGCAGTTTTCTAAATTAATCCATAAACTAGGATCCACAATCAGAAAATAATTGTCTCAAAACTCAATGCCCTAATTCTATGTCCTGGGTTCAGCAGTAGCAGTCATGTTTTTCCTTTGTGGTAGCTGGTGCAGCGCTGTGTTTTGACTTCCAGCCTGGGAACAGTGTTGGTGAAGCCGATGTTTTCAGTTGTTGCTAAGTGATGTTTACCCTGACCAAGGACTCTGTGAGGCTCATGCTCTGCCAGGGAGGAGGGGAAGCTGTGAGGAAGCAGAGACGGGGCGCCTGACCCGGGCTAGCCGGGGAGGTATTCCATACCACAGCACATCATGCCCGGGGTGGGGGGTAACTGGGAGTTACCCGGAAGGACATGGGCTTCCGGGTGGGACTCATTTTCTTGGCCGGTGGTATCGTATTCTCTTCCCTTGTTATTTTCCCTTATCATTGTTGTTGGTGGTGGTAGCAGTGGTGATTTGTGTTGTACATTGGTTGCTGGACTGTTCTTGTCTCAACCCGTAGGAGTTGCACTCTTTCTATCCTCCTCCCCGTTCCTCTGGGAGCGGGGAAGGGGAGAGCCCTGGTGGGGGGGGGGGGTGGGACACGACACACAACGGACCTCGATTGTTGTCAGCTCGGCACCACTCACTGGGAGTGAGTGAACAAGTTACCTGACTGGGTTTAAACCACGACATTCTAGTTAACTTGTCTGGAAATGTATTAGTGTTTAATAAAGGATGTGAACCAACTGTTTTAATACTTATGCCTAAATTTGACTTCACTAGACTGCCAAATCCAGCTTTTTGGTTTTTCACCATCTTAATCAGATCTGTACTTAAGCGATGCAAAAAACAGGGATGTGAAGTGTCTTACTGAGTGTGACAACTGAAAATTTAAAAAGACCAAGTTGCAGTATATTAAGAATTTCACAAATTACTTAAAAGCTAAAACACCTTTGACTCTCTGAGGCTGCCACATCCCTTCCCAAAGGCTACCAGGGTGGGGAGGGGAATGGTAGGAAAAACACTTTATAGTTTCTACTCTTTTCTGTTTATTGCTATTCTAACTAGCTGAGTCCTCATCTTGCAGTGTTTAATCAACAGTAAAAACACTAAAGTAATCAAACCTTCAAGGTAGCCAATTTATGCCTTTCACAGACTTCAGAATTCATGCTTACTGCTCTAGATAGTAACACTTTGTACCTCAGGACTGCAGGTACTCAGGGAACCTACCTACTCCCTACATGCCAAAATTGGTGGCACCTAGATATCCCTCTGCAGAATGACCTTTTCCAGTTTGACACGAAGAGAGCTTTTATAAGAAGTTCAGCAATAAACAACATTTCGGTTTGATAAACACAAGATTTTCAAAATTCAAGACTTAAACCAACGTTAACTTATTTTGCTAAAGAGTCACAGTCAATAATAAGCACATGCAGAATCTGTGTGAAAAAACAGAACTAAGTGGAACAAAACAGGACAAACCTTAACAAGCCAATGCAGAGTTTCTCATGAAACTTTCATTTCTAAACAAATTCTCATCAAGTGTTCAACTCAGGTGTTAGTTAAAAATAACAAAAAAAAAAATCATTACCTGAATCTCAGGAGTTCAAGTTAATTTGCTCAAAATAAGCTTAATTATCAGGTGGTTCCCACAGCAAACAGCAATTAATTCCCCTCATCTATACCTCTGGGAAGTAATGCAAGTTTGTAAATTAACTATCTGCTCTACCAGGGTAGAGGATAAAGAATGAAAACATTCTCCATACGTAAACCAGACATTTTCCTCATAGTACAGAACTATCAATATTTAATCTGGTTTCTCTAATGTTAGGTTAGAAATTGCATACTCCACTTTCAAATCACAATACAGACCTGGAGTCACTGTTTCAATGTATTATTAAGTAAGAGAGCAGCTTTTCAAAAGCATCAACAAAAGCACTGGTGCTCATGTACCATCAACGTTTTTAAACCAGCAAAATGTGGAAACCCTTGTCTAGTCCTGAGTTCTTCAGCAATATAAATGGCCATTAGATACATCTAAGGAAAGGTCATCAGTCATCATATATCTTGTCTCTTAGGGTAGGAGAATAGAGAAGCTTCTTAATGATACACACCCTTACAGCCAGGCATTTTACAGATAAATATCTGCTCAGTACACTTCCTGCAACAGTTAAGTAGAAGAAAGGACTCCTGGTTACACGAGCTATTTCCTCATTTGCCTCACTGAGGGTCTTACCACTTTAGACTTTTCCCTTCTCCATTTCAGGGAGATTACTAAGCCTTTTAGAAGGCGTACTTGAAACATTTAATCTAGTAAGTATTCAGGACTTATACTTAAGTCCTGAATACTTACTTAATACTTAAACACTAGTAAGTATTTAATCTAATTATTCAATAATAATAAAGACAATTCAATGATAAAAAAAGAGCAGCAAACTTAATAGTTTTTATGCTCAAACATTAGACATTTTACATTTCTCAGCTACCAGCTACCCATTAGTGTTGCTAAGCAGAAAGTTCTTCTAAGTCTGCATATACTCAAATTTAATATAAAATTAATTCTAAATCAGTGTTTTCTCTGTTTGGAACACAATGAGACAATCATAAAGCTTCAGTCCATCTTTCATACTCTAAACAACCTTGTGACACGCTACAGTAAGTCTCACAAACATACTTTTGTTAGCAAACAGCTTAAACAGCCTACCAGAGCTACCCACTCACTCAGTAAGCTACAAAGAGCTTAATAAACAAACAAAAAGAAAGTACTTCATATAGTAGTACACTCGATCAAAATGACTGCTTAGTAAAGGGAACAATTTCCTCTCTCAATTTTATTCAAATTATTATGTCTGTTCAAGAGCCTAGTTCTCAAAAAAAAACAATTTCTATTTGGTGACAACAGACTGACAAGAAACTTTTGCTTGAGTTTTGGTAAACTGACCTGGAAAGTTCCTTCAGAAAATTTCAAAGCCACCAGAAAAACATTAACTTTTCAGTGAAATGGGTTTTTTTGCCTTATAAAAGCCAATCTCCTGTCTCAATCAAATGCTTAGATATAATAACTCCGTAAGAGCTGAAGAAAATTAAAGGATGGGTGAAAAGTTACTAGAACTAAAGATCATCAAAGCATTCTTCACACAAATTCAAATGAAAAATGACATTAATTTCCACTCTTATTTTTTACATCCTATCAATGTTATTAAGAAGCAGTACATTTTCCCAGCACATTTTTCTTTCAAAGTTGTATATAAATTATAGGATATAGCACTATCCCCTCAATTTGGAAAAATATAGAAACAAGACATTTGGAGACATATTCTTAAAGAAACATTAACAATAACCAGACTGAAAACTGGATTTGGACACTTCTGGTTTATGTTTAATTATATCATTTATTTACGTGCATACAGCACTTTTCCAAGGCTTCTGCTGATAAGATTGCTATGTGTTTTAGTAGGAACAATTAGTAGGAACAGATGCACCTCCACACCTACAAGATTTATTCTATGAAGTTGCTACTGTATTATGAAGACAACAGAATATTGCCCTGGAAAAAAATGCAAGTAACTCACAATCTTCTGAGCTTTAATTACATACTTCTAACTTGAGCCAAAGTTATTGTTACAAGATTGCATTACCTTTTGGCATTTTCCTTGACTTATCTTGATCATGGTGTTGCATACTACAAAGAGAATGCTTTAAAATAATGTATTGCTTTAATATATTAAACGGTTTGATGGTTTATTCAGAAGTGCCACATCTCCCTCTCCATTTAAGAATGAAACCAAATGCTATTTGTCTCAAATACTCTAAACACTATAGAGCAAAAATGTGTGTACAACAAACTGAAAAGTGTTAAATAGCCATGAAACTGCAAGGTACACATACTGAAAAAGCCATCAGAACAGGAAAAGTCAAGTTCAGTGCTATTACATTAGGACAGCAAGATACAAACTGAACTATTTCCTGTCAGTTCAGCATATACAGAAAGAATTTTATTTCCACTTCCTACTTGTAGACAACTTCAATAAAATAATGAAAAAGGTACCCATTATCCCTGTCTTGATACTAAGTAAATACTGAAAAAAATGAGTAGTGGAATTATCTAAGAAACCTCTCATTCTACTCCTTCAAATGCAAAGACATACCTTGTACAATTTATTTCTTTTTTAAAGAACTACTGAATTCTTGCAAAGCATGGAAGTTTAAGCTGTCCAAACTGAAACCAATATTAAAAGAATCAGCTCGCCTCTTTTTAAGTGGAAAATCTATGTAATTAATAAGTATTCTTCACAAAGGGAAGTTACTTTTGGAATGCTCAAAACAGCACTCAACACTCATTAACTATCTGAGCAGGAGATTCCATATTTTAAATAGGCGATTATGTAAAATTGTCAGCTCAGAACTCAGCTACAGTTAAGGGCAGCCTTAGAAGAGGGAAAAGAATAACATGAAAAACGCCTCCCTTTCAGGTTGTGCATAGCAGATTTTAAGGCAGGATTTGGGGGTTTTCCTCATTCATTACTGCATGAAAGCATGCAATGACGCAGCCTGCATTTCAGTTTAGCCAGACTTCTGGTTAAGTTCTGCATCTCACCAGCTGAATCATTCACTAAACTCAGTGTGAATTTTAGCCCAGGGTTATCAAGTTTCATGGTCCCACAACCTCTTAACTGAAGGCTCCCATGCCTGCAAAACAGTTCTTGAAATGACAGCTCTATGGATGTGTAATCCAGCAGCTTGTTAAGTATGTCCTCGAGACATTTCTCTGAGGTATTGCAATAGTAACGAAGAGCAGTATTTTTGGCTAAAGAATACTCTGTGCTTAGCTTTGTATTTTTTCACTTGTCTACAGACAAGAATTCTGGTTTTGCAACTTAAATTTGATATGTCTTAATGTTACCTCTATAGCAGTGAAGGCAAAACGGCAAGCTATAAATGGACTAATATTGTAACTGAGATTAATTTTTTGATTTTTTTTTAAGAGAACCATTATGAAATGGCAGGACTTCAAATGTAAGAGCACATACTACTTATTGTAAGGATTGTCCAGGAAAAGGTAAAACTTCCTAATTATACATAGTACTTACGTAAGCAACACTTCAAGAAGCTGGAGGTAAAATTACCTACCTAGCTATCTATTTTAATTTGTATTCCAGTAGCACCTGTGTAATTCAGATTCAAAAATTGCACTGTACTAGGTATTGTAGTTAAACTCAATACTTTGGCACAGTGCCTACCTTGTACCTGAAAAACAAAGGATGTTTCATATGCTACATACTTTCAAAATAGCTGAGCATTAACCTCTTTAGGTAAAATGAAAATAACTGACTTCACTGGAAGACATAAGGAATAGATCAGTAAAGCTGAACCAAAATGCTGATGAATAGTAGGGCCTTAAAAGACAAGGAGACAAAAGCCAGATACAGTAAAAACAGCCAAATGATGAAAGAGAGGAGCCTAAAACCAGAACAATAACCTAGGACAACTGACTCCAAGACTAACAAGTTTAACACTGAGGACAGATAAGAAACAATTCAATAATCAGTGAGAAATAACAGACAAAACCATTAAGTAGTCACTCAACATAATGCAGGCTTTTTCTTTTTCAAGCTAGAGAGTTCAAGAAAAGGCTCACAGTTGTTAGCTCCCTGTTCTCTGAACTCTTATCTACAAAGAACAAGTAAATCAATTCCTTTGAAACATATTTAACACACAGCTTCAATCTCACAGCTTTTAGATGTCATAAATACCTTGAGTATTTTAATGACTGTACAGGGAAGCTTAAAACTGTCCACAAGCACCATTAGATATAAGGAGGGAGAAAGGAAATTAGAAAAAACAAACGTACCTTGTGTTGTTCTATTGCATCTATCCACTGCTGTCTGTGGTCTGGGTCCTGAGCTCGGAGGTACCAAACACTATCGTTTACACTAATATCAAATCTGCATTCATCAAAGTCATGGGGCTGTGACAGAAAAGAGTGTAAGAGTAGCTAAAATTAGCAACATGATCAGCAAAACCTCACAGAATATTTTGACACTTTCACACCAAAATTTAAAAAAATGGTTTACAGTCTTGAATTCAACCTTTATTCTAAGCTCCATTTTATGTAGCTGTCTCAATAATGAACATACACTCTTATAATAAAAAATGCTAGTCTTCTGAAATAAAAGAGGCTGTTTAATACATTCGTATTAAATAAAATTGTCACAAAAAGGTGCCACACAAACATTGAGAAAAAATTGCACACGCTAAAACAAATCCTTTAGCAAAATAACTACTGGACACAAGCAGCAAAATACAACTTTCATATACATTTTTTATTTCAAAGCAGGAAAAAAATACTAAGGTTATTGTTATCAGTATTGATTTTTAGATGGAATACACACATCATAACAAATAGCATCAGGATTGAACCATAAAAGTAGACTACAGCAAAATGACAACTAAGAGCAGGAACTAAAGGAAGCTATGGCATCCTCTTGCCTCAACTATTTTCACCACCTGAAACAACTGGGAGCAAGACTCAATCATTTCTAATGTCACCACTCAAATGCATCCAACTTCCAGTTCACATGTCTTAAATACTAAAAAGCTTTTATTAGCATTACAAGGAATCTGGAAGGGAAGTGGAGGAAAACAAAACAACGATCTAATCTGCCCTGTGCCCTGATACTGTCCATTCAAAGCTACTTCTCAGAAAACATCCAATTGAGCATAACATTCCCCACCCCACCCCCCGCCCTTGAAAACTATTCTTAAGGAAACATAACACACATAAAAGCAGAAAACCTTTTTGAACTGTAATACAAAGAAAAAGGTTAAACATGCAAAAAACTTTAGGAAGCTAACAGGTTCTGAGGTTAAGGCAAATAACACAATCTGAAGGACCACAAACATTGATTCCAGATGCTAAAGATGATTACATGTTAGTAATATCCTTCACAATATAAGAACTGCACTGCAAATACATTCATCTTTGCAGACAACTAAGGCACTGTGGATCACTCATTAAATACTCCTAGAGACAACCTAGAAGCAAGTCTCATTTGTTGTCATGCACAGTCCAGTGCCAGTGAGAATTATCTTCAAAGGATCTGAAGTTATGCTACTTATACATAATACACAATCTTTCTTGTTTAAATATACAAAAGAGGAAGGAAAGCACAACAGAAGCCAAACTACCAAATGAAAAACCAGCTAGGAAGAGTTTAACAAAAGTACATAAAGTTTCACTTTTTTAAAGCTTCACATATTTGGTCAGGCATCTGAACCTAAATTTAATTTAAAGAAATCTAAACTTCCCACAGAGGAAAAGAAAAAAAAATCCACACAAACCAGCAACTGACGAAAGTGACAAGCAAACAGCAGCAGCAACTGATTACTTGATACCTGACCATCTCAAGTTGATTCTAATCAAACAACTTTCAAAATGGTTATATACACTGTTTTGCCTTCACTGAACCACAGAATACAGGGATGTAGGAAGGGACATGTGGTGGGTCAACCCTGGCTGGACACCATGCACTTACCATAGCTGCTCTACCACTATCCTCCTCAACTGGAAAGAGGAAAGAGAGTATGTTGAAAGGCTCATGTGTTAAGATGAGCCAGGGACAGCCAGGGACAATAATCACCAATTATCATCATAGACAAACCTGACTTGACTTAGGAAAATTATTACCAATCAAATCAGAGTAGAATAATAAGACCAAATTTAAAGGTACCTTTCCCCATACCTCCCTTCTTCTCTGACTCAGCTTTCTCCTGATTTTCTCTTAACTCTCCTCCCCAGCAGCAGAGGGGCCAAGAATGGGGGTTAGTCCACCTCTGCCACTCCTTCCTGCTCAGGGTCTTCCCTGGTTCCAGTGTGTCTCCCATGGGAGAGAGCCCTCCATGAACTTCTCCAACATGAGTCCTTCCCACAGGCTGCAGCTCTTCTGACTGCTCCAGCGTGGGTCCCCTGCATGGTCACCAGTCCTGCAGCAAACCTGCTCCAGTGTGGGCTCCTCTCTCCACAGGGCCACAAGTCCTGCCAGGAGCCTGCTCCAGCACAGGCTTCCCACAGGTCACAGCCTCCTTTGGGCATCCCCCTGCTCCAGTGTGGTGTCCTCTATGGGCTGCAGGTGGAGATCTGCTGCACCATGGACCTCCATGGGCTGCAGGGGCATAGCCTGCCTCACCATGGGTGAGGAGTCTCTGCGCGGGGAATCTCTGCTCTGGCACCTGGAGCACCTCCTCCCCTCTTTTTGCACTGGCCTCAGTGTCTGCAGAATTGTTGCTCTCACATATTCTCACTCCTCTCTCCAGCTGCTGGTGCACAGCAGGTTTTACCCTTTCTTAAATTGCAGAGGCACTACTATCTTTGCTGATCAAGTTAGTTTTGCCCACCAGCAGGTCCATCTTGGAGCAGGACAGAACTGGTTCTACTAGATATGGGGGCAGCTTCTCACAGAAGCCGCCCCTGTAGGCCCCACCCCCTGCCCCCAAAACCTTGCCATGTTAACCCAATATAGGACATGAAGTATTCTAGTCCAGGCCCCTCTTCTTCAAACTGCACTTGCTATGTTATTATTACTATATATGAGAAAGATGCTTATCTGCTTTAGGGTAGCAAACCTGCTGTTATCAATGAGTCAGGCTTACATGCCTGTTCCCAACCACCCATGTGCCAGGCCCCCTTTAGCCATGTGGTGGGGTACCTGCATCTGCAACAATGGAAGATACTCCCAAAAAATCACCCAAAAACCAAGTGTACAAGAAAAAGCTATCAAAGTTTTTCCTCCCATGTTCTGCTCAATCTCACTCTCTGAAACCCTCTAGGAACAGTTACACGCTACAAGAAAGACTTGCCAAAATTCATCTTGAAAGCCTGAAGTACCACTCATTCCACACTTCCATACATAACTTACTTCAGTGCGCAACCATTCTCGCTTCCCTCCTTCCCTATCTCTAATCTGAACATCTTCCAATGTGATTTAAGACCAACGGCAGATTTATGTACTCCTGTTCTTTGCACAGCAACTCTTAATTGCTTGAAAATCTACACCTTATTGCTAACACTGGGAGGAAAATGTTTTCCTTGAGGTCTAGCTAAAACCTTAAACAATGGGGCATTCACTACATGTGTACTTCTGCATTACCTGTAGTTAAGAGATGAGGCCACCTAAAACTCACATCTAGGGTTATAGTCAGTTTACTGTGCAGTTCCATGTTACAAAAAAAGTTAGGTAATCAGGTGGTCCTGTTAGACTAGTTGCTTAAAGGTAAGAAATATCCACTAACAAGCCTAAATACTGCTCCAAAAGGAAGTTAAGCAGGTGATACCTGAATTGCTCGACATATGCACGCTACCTGTTTAGTATCCTATACTACTTATTAAACACCTATTTTCCTTATTTTTGACAGCTGAAATTAGATCCATTCCCCTCCTTTTTCCTCTGTGTGTTTTTTTTTTTGTTGGTTTTGTTTGTTGGGGTTGTTTTTAAAGACAGGCTTTACCATAAGAACCCTCATTAACTGAATATGAAAGGCAAGTTCTTTAATATGCATTTTACCAAGAGTAAATAAACACCTAAATGACATGTGACCCATTCTTGCCTTAACACAGGACAAATCGAGTTGTTGTTGATATACCCCTTCTCAACCAGGAATGAGTTTGTAGTTCATCTTCACTCATAACTTGGCAAGCTTCAATATGTAACTTTTTGGTATCATCTATCACATTCTCCTCCCCACTGAGCTATGGACAAATTTCTTTGTTTCTCCTCTTGCTATAAATGCTTTTACTGTTTGCTGTAGCTTCATCTAGCAAAGACCACAAAGTGTCATTCACCACTTCTCAGGTCTGTCCTTTGTGCTTCTAACATCCTCCTCAGACCAGTTTGAGTTTCTCCTGACACTAGCTGGAAGTTTTTCAGTTCTTCTTCCTTTTACTTTCTCCCTGCACCTCTAGATGTATTTCATCCAGGTCTCCTTTTTCTTAGGTTCACCTTTTCTAGCCTAGTGTTTGCTTTCCTCCTTGTGCTCAGAAGTGATTATGAAATAGCACAGTTCTTAAGCCAGCAGCCTAAGACACTGGAGGATAAATAGGGATTTGCGTCTATAATAAGCTAAGGACTTCTACTGAGGGCAGGATACGTTCTACTGCCCTCTCACAAGAAAGGTAAGGCAAGAAAGAGGAATGTTTTAGTCATGCAGGTAAGCACAAAGCAAGTAGGAGTTCACTATCTACCTTCATGATCTAAAGCACACTGGAGAACTTCAGCTGCTTTTTCCTAACACCCCCAACTTGAAGCAGCCTCAAGCAACTTGCATACATAGATCAAGAAGGCATTGGAGAACAAATCCCAGACTGGCCCATGACACTGTGAATAGAACCATCTGAAAACCTTTACAGCATTTTTAAAGGCGAGCTGAGCATACTTCAAGAACCTGCAGCAGAGGCAGCCTGTGTGTGCACAAAAAGCTCCTTCTAGAGCCAGCATTTAAAAAAAAAAAAAACCCAAACAGCTAAATCATAATTCCATGCAAGAAAATGCTGCAAGAAGTAGGTCTCCAGCAACCCCAAACACCCTTTTCTTTCTTTCAAGTCCCCTGCAGGGAATTCAGCTGTAATAAAGGCAATTGCAAGTATTCAAGAGTCCTGAATCTTTTCTGCGTAAACGAAACTGATACTAGCTCTTACACTCTAAAGAAGCAAGAACAGTTTACATGAAGAAACATTTACTTGGCTACAGTTACTGAGGAAGTCTGTAGCTAGTTCAGGTCTCATGAGTCATACCTGACTGCACTGCAACAAAACCCTTCTCAAGTCTGAGGTACTCATGAAACAAGCCTCAGAGCAGTATCTGCTTGGAAAATACTGGTTCAAGTGTTTGAGGCAATCACACCGGGAATATTAAGTGTTTTTATATACTTCATAACCTTCAAGAGTACTCTATAAAGGAAAAAAAAACAAGGGAAAAAAAAAACAAAAAAAAACAACCCTTGAATGAAGAAACTTTTGCTTGCTTTCTCACTACTTTAAAAGGCTTTTCTTAGAGGCAAGCCATGGTGGTTCACAGTACACCAATCTCAAGTCTGCTTATTACAACCATTAAAGTGTGTTTGTGCTACTATTCCCATTGCATAATTAAAAATTACCTGTGGTGCATTTATTTTAAAATTTTGAAGGCTTTTTGTATTAATACTTAGCGGGGGCACTACCACACAAGACAAACAATAGAGGCCAACAGAAAATGAGAACTATCATTCTCTCTCAGACACGAATGTCACTAACATAAACGCAACAGCAGCTGTTATTGAACCTAGCTCCATGGTTCACAGTTGTTAACCAAACAATACCCTTTACTGCTATGAAGATAACTGCACTGTTACATACTGTAATAACATATTAACCAAGACAAGCATTCCTACTTACCTAATTTATCAGTACAAAGCTACTGACCTCAGAAGCTATGACAGGGCACTTTTTTGTTGTTTTCTGTGATTCCAAAATTTTTTTTTTATGCAAGATTAAGAAAAATTTAGTATAGCTGCACACTGCTTTTGTCCATGGATAAATGTGAAAACCTGTTCAGCTGCTGAATACAATTCTTGAATTTCTAAATTTCAGTCATATTTAAGCCAGATTCTGTAAAATCTCTAATGCTAATTTTCATTCATCCTGCTAGAACACTACATTATTTGCTTTTTGTGGACTGAGTTATCATAGCCATAGAATCGTGTAAGAAATATACTCATAAAAGAGTAAATTTACAACAAAGGCAAGTATTCAGCATTATTCACACTATTCCCTCTAACAGAACTACTGTAAAACTATGAGAAATTGTTGCTTTTGAAAAGACATTTTGTAAAGCAATGCATTTTGGTTTACTTAGGTTTTACAAAATCCTCTTGAGGAGAAAAGCTCAAAGATCCGATTTCCTCTGGTGATCAGTTAGTTAGCTTTCCATCACTAGCAAAAACTTTAGTAGTACCTTTAAGCTAAAACATGAAAGCCAGTGGCTCCCATCACCCCTCTCTCACTGCAGCTCAAAGCAGGTTAATGGAACTTTTCATTCTTTTTCCAGGTAGGCTTAAAGATGGTGTCAGTCAAAAGGTACCAACTAAAAACCAAGAAAATGCATTCAAGTTTTTGTAATACAACTGAAAGTTTTTCTTAAAAATAGCCAAAACTTATATGCCTTACACCAGAATATCTACAGCTATTAAAAATGCTAATTCTCAGCTTAAAAAAAAAATCACAAAACACACACAAAGAGAAATGCCTTATATAAGTAAAACTGACTTGAGATTGTTCTTTCTATACAAATGCAAAGTGTTTGTTTTGCATATATTCCACTGCTGCAAATGCTGTAACCCATGCTTACAAGTGGTTTTGAGGTTGGGGTTTTTTTTTGGTGGGTTTTTTTGCTTGGTTGGTGGGTTTTGGTTTTGTTTTGGGTTTGTTGTTGGGTTTTTTTCAAGTAGGATGTGTATAGAAAGAAATCACCCTCAAGTCAAATCTGATGGGACAGTACCTGAACGTCACTCCGATGAGTATCTGCAAACATCCTTCACAAACACAAGCCTGAAAAATCTTTTAAAGTTATCACTCTCCACCAATTGCAACTTAAATGCCTCTTATAAAAGTGGACATGGAAAGTTATACACTGGAAAATGAGACAGTGTTCATCAGCTCAACAGAGCTGAATACACAATCTTTTCCAACATGAATGGTGGCAGTTTCCTACAATGCAAAGTACAATCCTCTAATTTGTGGATTTTCCACTATCTCCATGGAATTCATGCAAAAGTGTCCCTTCTGCACCATTGTGCAACTTCATGAAATCCTCCAACTACACTGTACCTGAACAAAGTCCCACTTCCTCCACAAAAAAAAAAATAATGCTCAGAGCATACCACAAAGCAAAACCTACAGATCAGCTCATTTTTCAAAATACAGCCTAAACACTGCAATTCCCAATAGTCTTTTCCTCCTTGTATCCTTCCTTAACATTCTTTCCCTTGAATTAGCATTATCGCAGTACTTTCCTTTACAGATTTCTTCCTTTTCCAGAATTCGAGTACACACAGCAGAAGCCTCCTTCTTAGGAACAATCCTTGTCCCTTCTTGTTCTTTCAAACATACACATTAATCACAAGCTAGATTACTGTGGTGGTTTGACCCTAGCTGGCTGCCAGATCTGCATCCAGCTGCTCTCGCACTCCTTTATCTCAGCTGTACAGGAGAAGATTACGATGAAAAGTTCATGGGTAAAGATAAAGATAAAGATAGGGAGATAACTTACATACAGCCACCATGGGCAAAAGAGACTCGACCTGGTGAAAATTAATTTAATTCATTGCTAATTACAGTAGAATGCTGAGAAACAAAGACAAAACTGAAAACATCCAGAGGGGCATGAGAAATGAGGGCTGCGGTCAGTTTATAGTGCTTTATCTCTGCTGCTTCTTCCTCACATTCCTCCCCTGCTCCTGCACAGCACTTCTCCATGACGGCAGTCCTTCAGGATAAACCTGCTCCAGCATGAACTCTCCTCAGTCTGCAGCCTTCTTCAGGGCATATTCAGCTGCTATGATAGGGTCCTCCACAGGCCACAGCATGGACATCTGATCTGGCCCTCTACACAGGATGCATGGCAATGGCTGCTGCACTGTGCTGTACCCACAGGCTGTGGGGGATATCTGCTCACTGCCTGTGGCACCTCCTTCCCCCTTCTGCTCTCACCTAAGTGCTTGCAGGACTTTTTCTCTCACCTTCCCCCCTACTCCTCTCTCAGATACCACTGAAGCATTTTTGCACTTTAACTATGTTTACCTGGCAGTCTCACCACCTGCGGTGCCCTGGAGCCAGCTGGAACCAACCTGCCCAGGGCAGAACAATGTGGCCTCCCATCACACCCCACCCTTGCCAGATATGTCCAGTAAAACTACAGAAGTCCATCAAGAGCCTTCCGTCTCTATTTTTTAATACACTTGGCTTTAGAAGTACATACATTAAAGTTACTGAACAAAGACATTGCTTTAATTTTGCAAGTTTTTTGTTTTAACATTAACTATTCCAGATCTAACTCTCAGGGTGGAATAACTTAGAGAAAGCACTGTGTTTCATGTTTATAATACATTTTATTTAAAAAAGTTCTAAAAACCCAGGGGACCTTGCCAGTTCTAATTCACTTTATTTTTTGATACATCACTTATCCCTAGTTGCCATCCACATCCAAGTAGATACACAAAGCTGGAAAATTAGGGTCTGACAAAATTCACAACACAAAATTCTGGTTTCCCTTTTGGAATTAAAAAAATCTAGACAAAACCTGATAGAAACACTGGACTAGGATGTCTTACATTTCCTTGCTGCTATTCTTAAGCAGTAAGAACCCAGAATATAGGAAAACCTTATTTCAAATAAGCATGTAAACAAGACAGCTTTAGGACCACTGAAACAGTAATGATCTTTTTATGTGGCAAAACATGGGACATCTAATCTTCTTCTCATGACTACATACAGAAAACTCTCACAATGGCATGTAGAAAAATCTTCAAGAAAACAGGCTTAAAAATATGAAAGACTATTAAACTCTCTGCTATTATCAAAATATTTTACTTCAGGTCTTTGGACATGTTCTTTTCAAAATGCCTTTCAACATTGCTTTTTCTTTTAAAAAAGAATCTTAACTTTCTCAAACCTACCTACAATAGAGGCCCACTGCACCCAGGAAAGCAGAAGCATGTTAAGTAAAATTTAATATTAGCCCATTAGCATGCTTTGCAAACTTTAAAATTAGCTTGGTTTAAACCATTGCAAGGAAACCCTCTCATTGGAAAATAGCCTTTTAATGCATATATTGTATATGTTACTTGAGCAGTGAAATCATATTTCAAATTTGAAGCCTACATTTCTGAAGAACAAACCTAGTCCATTGGGTTTCCAGCACTGATTGCAGACATTCAGATGCAGGAGTGACTATAAATTTTCAGATTTCTCCAAGGAATCAACTATGCAGGAGAGTCTTACAGTACCCAATTTGTTTGTTAATATTTTATCCAGCTATTTCCCTGATCATAATGTGGAATTACTATGTAGTACTGAGTCAAGCTGTATTGGTCTACATGTATACACATCTCAACACATGCTATTCTCAACTGCCTACTGAAAACAAATGACTTTAATACCCAGATTTTTGCCGCACGCAAAGAGTTGTGGTCAACAGCTCAATGTCCAGCTGGAGACCAGTAACGAGTGGTGTCCCTCAGGGATCAGTGTTGGGACCAGTCTTGTTCAACATCTTCGTCACTGACATGGACAGTGGGATTGAGTGCGCCCTCAGCAAGTTTGCCAGTGACACCAAGCTGCGTGGTCTGGTTGATACAATGGAGGGAAGGAATGCCATCCAGAGGGACCTCGACATGCTTGTGAGGTGGGCTGATGCCAGCCTTACGAAGTTTAACCATGCCAAGTGCAAGGTCCTACACCTGGGTCGGAGCAATCCCAGGCACAGCTACAGGTTGGGCAGAGAAGAGATTCAGAGCAGCCCTGCGGAGAAGGATTTGGGGGTGCTGGTCAATGAGAAACTTAACATGAGCCGGCTGCAGTGTGCGCTCACAGCCCAGAAAGCCAACCATATCCTGGGCTGCATCAAAAGGAGCGTGACCACCAGGTTGAGGGAGGTGATCCTGCCCCTCTACTCTGCTCTCATTAGACCTCACTTGGAGTACTGTGTGCAGTTCTGGTGTCCTCAACATAAAAAGGACATGGACCTGTTGGAAAAAGTCCAGAGGAGGGCCACGAGGATCATTAGGGGGCTGGAGCAGCTCCTGTATGAAGACAGGCTGAGAAAGTTGGGGCTGTTCAGCATGGAGAAAAGAAGGCTGCGTGGAGACCTCATAGCAGCCTTCCAGTATCTGAAGGGGGCCTACAAGGATTCTGGGGAGGGACTCTTCGTCAGTGACTGCAATGATAGTAGAAGGGGTAACTTAAGCAGGGGAAGTTTAGATTGGATATAAAGAGGAAGTTCTTTACTGTTAGGGTAATGAGGCACTGGCATGGGTTGCCCAGTGAAGCTGTGAATGCTCCATCCCTGGTAGTGTTCAAGGCCAGGCTGGACAGAGCCTTTGGTGACATGGTTTAGTGTGAGGTGCCCCTGCCCATGGCAGAGGGGCTGGAACTAGATGATCTTAAGGTTCCTTTCCAACCCTAACTATTCTATGATTCTGTGACTCTTTCTTCAGACTATATGTAAGGAGATGAGAACCTTAGAATTGGAAACTGCCAGTTTAGCTCTTTTGTGTATAATGTTCTTACTCTTTTCATAAGCTGGAACTAACATGTTCATATCAGCCCTAATTTATAACACGAATATTTAGTAATTTCTTCACAACAACAACTTGTTATTTAGGAAAGAAAAGCTATGACAATTCACTATGCCCTCTCTCAGGCAGGCTTCAGTTTTCTATCTTCTTGCCTGTCCTGAGCTCCAGGAATTCACAACAGAAACTCAAGAAATCCATCCTTTCAGAAGCCCATTCTGAAGGAGAGCAGTTTGCAACTCTTGTATTAATATTTTATTAATAAAATCATTATTGCCCTTATCAAGTGACAGTGCTTTCTAACTACTTCTGCTTAACACAAAAAAAAACCACAAAACTCACACCAACCCCCAATCAGTTTACTGAAAATATCTCCATTATGCAAACTAAATTTATTGCTCAGCCCTGTTCAGACACTTCCACAGAACCGTCTAAATGTCTCTTTGCAATACAATAAAATGAAAGCATTCATAAAAAAAAAAATCAAAAATCAAACCACACAAGACTAAAAACCAATACCAAGTCTCCATTAAGACTGACATGCGTATGCATGATCACAGTATAATCAAAATAAAGGAAAACCATTGCCTCACCCTTACTGCATCTTGCTTAAGCTACCGAATTAGAAATCAGCAAGTTTTACTACATCAGTAATATACAAATGAAGACAAAGATCAAGCACTGGAATAAAACAACATGGCAAATACAAGCTTTTGGAACTCTTCCTTGTATAGGTAACCACCTCTATTGACAATAATTACAAAGCTTACACATGGCTAATTTTAAGCATTCTTAAAATTTATCAAGCATGAGACTTCTCTAAGCATTTTCCAAGATCCTCCATATGGATCCATGCAGAAAAGCTATCCTGACCAGCTAAAATCTTTTTGGAAAAAAACCTAGAACTCATGATATGAGCACTTGGTTGTTAAGAATTTGTAAACAGGATTGAAAATCTATTAATATAAACTACCACCAGGATTAAATTAGTGCTGGCCTTTCCATGAGAATGCCTGGGCATGGGGGGAAGGGAGACACAACAGATGCCCTCAAGATTTCCCTTCCAGCTGAAGTCACACTGTGACTACGAGTCGGTGCAAGTCACTCCGTACAAAAGCAACACTATCAGAACAAACACAGCAATCATGGCAAAGACAGTACAAGCTGAAAGCCAATCTGCCTGGAAGCTGGACTTCCAGTTCTATAGAGAGTTTTGTGACAGACCCTAGACCTTTCAAATCCAAAGCTGAATCCCATGAATCCACCACTACAGGGATGCTACCAACATCAACTCCTAATCACATACACAAAGGTCACCATTGAAATTTTTACTTTGGGAATGAAAGAACTAAAAACCTTTACATTAATAATCTTTAATAAACACCACCTGACATTGACAACCAACTACAGCAGTAATTTACAAAGTCCAGGGTAGATTAGTAGGTTTAAATTTGCACATATACAAACTGTTTATAATACCCAAAATTCCTTTTCATTCCTTGACCACCTAGCAGACCGCACAGCTTTTAACTTGAGTTCAAGCCTCCGCTCTGCTCTAAATCAAACAAACACCTTTGAGGTGTTTTGCCTTATCTGGCTAAAAGCAACTCAACATCATGTATTGATTTTCATCGTCTGCCCCCATAGCTACATTTGCTTGGCCAGTTCTTGACAGTTCAGTACTTGATGTAATCCAGCGATTATACAAGATTCATACTTTAGTCCTCCGTTCTAAAAAATTCAGTTCTTTACAGTCCCAGTGATTAATATGGCAATTAGTCCAACCAAACCCCACTTTTTTCATTCAATTAAAGACTACCATCACAGGAACCTACCTGTTTTGGACAGATGGCATTATAATTCTATACTTGAAATACCTGAGAAAGCTATTCTAACAGCCTAGTTTAGCTATTTTCCTCTCATTAAAGGGAAGATGAATGTCTTATAAAATATCCCTGTAGAATTGTCTGTTACCTATCTCTGCCCAATGTGATAGGACTTATAAAACAAGAGCAGAAGCAACTGTGGCTGTCTGAATACAACACTCATATCTCAATACTATGACTTATCATCAGGCTGATCTTCATTGCTGGAAGTACAGTAAGACTCAGTGACAGTAGCTTTCCACCTTTATACATCAAAAAACATGAACATCCCATACTACTAGTAGAATTACATACAGATCATTACATTGCCTGTTGAAATCAAATGTGCATACCTGACTAAAAGAAAGCTTTGTGAAAATCCAATCACCCTTTCCTATAAGGAAACATAACAGTAATCAACTCCATCTCATACCACCCATATTCTGCTTTGTACTGAAGGAAAACTTATTGAAATACACCAGGTTATCAGACAGGTAGTTCCTATGCCTGAGTCTGGATCAGCAAGATCAAGGAGATCTTGATACCAAACTTACAGTATAGTGAACATAAACAGTAAGATTTCACAGTACTGTTCCAGGAACTTGTGTGCTACACAGAAGTCTAGCTATTTTTCCCTAATTCATAAAGCTGGACTGGCTGTTTAGTAACACAGAAAAGCTACAGCATGTTTTTTGGCAAACATTAGTCATAACTAATACATAATTCTGAAAGCCACAAAGAGAAGGTTGTTTTTATTCTTTATCTTTCAAGGCTAATTCATCTTTAGGAGATTTCGTCTGTATTTAGGTTCATTAGTCTTACTAGCACAACAGAGGATCTTTTAGCATTATACAAAACCAGCAACACATTAACTTGTTCAGAGGAGGAAGCAAGTAGTAGATCATTTTCTTTTGGAAATGTTCTACAGAGTCATGTTCAGAAAGTACAGCCAAAGAACTATTCCCCTCTCTCGCTAGTGCAAAGACTGTGACAGACATCTTCTGGAAAGTTGTGGCAGGGTCTTAAGCTGACCCCTGGAAAAACTTTGCAGCCTTCAGAGGCAAACTGTATCTCTACCCACAGAAACCTCTAACGTGAGAGATTAAAAGGTACTTACCAAAGCCACAGATGAGAACAGCTTATTTTCTTATTGGGAACTCCTAGTCCTGCTTCGCAGTGTTCCACCAATACCACTAACTCTCATTACAGCTGACCTAATAGAATTTGCCATACCCACATTTGCTTTAACCAGACATTACCTACAAATATGTAACACCTCAAAACATGAAAAGATGGCAATAATAAAACACCACTTACTGTAATCACAGCTTTGCTCAGACAGATGGAACCTCTACAGCCATACTCCTTTTCGTCTTCAGACTTGTAATAACTGAGTGTGCTGCTTTTCAGAACTACCCATCGATCCTGCCATCCATGAATGTAGTTGGTCCACTGCAAAAAAAAAAAGAAAAAAATTCCAAAGATCAGCTAATAGAAAAATAACAATACAAACCAATGTGGCTGATGTTTCTCAGGCTTTCCAGCACTAGGAGAACAAAAATGCAATTTATGTTTATAAGT
The DNA here is from genome assembly GCF_028554395.1 of Pezoporus wallicus. Taxonomy (NCBI): domain Eukaryota; kingdom Metazoa; phylum Chordata; class Aves; order Psittaciformes; family Psittacidae; genus Pezoporus; species Pezoporus wallicus. Next base: position 23,541 of record NW_026642616.1, read on the forward strand.
TCTTCCCAATTGAGAACCTTACTCTTCTCAGAACTTATGAACTCCTAATGGTACTAAAACCAAGTTGTTTCAAGCAAATAAGATAACAGATGATTTGACTACAACTGCATTGCCAAGGCCATTTAAAATAACAGAAATAAACATACTGATAATACAAACTGTGGAAAAGATGAGTTTCACCACTCAATTTAAAACCTGAAGTTAGACCTAAAGCCAAACTTAAGTGAAATCATTTTATTGACTTATTTTATATAAAAGTTAATTTCTACAAAAAAAATTTTACTTAGGTATTTTGTTCTTTTCATATGAATACAAACATTCTATTATCCAACAGTATAGTAGATAACTATTGGAGTGACTGGAGTAATCAGTTCTTTATCAGTTTAATATTCCCCATAGACAGTGCTTTAGGTTTTAATTCCTAACCATTTTCTCAGTAAGATGATAACAGCCTATCAGCAGACATTCCAATCATCCTTCCACTATTCAGATTTTTTTTAAGGACTTCACATTCACACATTGAATAAAATAAATATTCCAGGAACAAGTCCTGGATTCACCCTACAAAGATAATAGTAAGGAGTAACCTAAAGTTGTGGTTATTGATCTTGTATTTGCAAGATCTTCCCAACTGCACTCTGCAGAATCAAACAACACTGACAGAGTATTAGGCCTGTTCTGTAACTCCAATTATACACTGGTGCTTGACCGTCAATCACAGTGCAAAAAATATAAATTAGATAAAAAAAAAGAAACAAAAGCACAAAAATTAATTTTATCACACAAGCATTTCTTTAATCATAACTAATGTTCTTTTACCAAAAGCTCTGAGAAATAAGCTCTTTTTAGCATTTAAATCTAACCATTATTCACCATTTTGTAATATATATAATAATACATAAATGGAGAAAAGAAATAAGACTAACAGTCTTATGTCCACATTATATTGCACATACTAGTTAATATATGTCCCATAACTACATATTAACTCTAGTAATAACAACAGGTCTAAGTAAAACAAATTCTATAAATGAGAAACTCCTACCAATTTTCAAGCATAGGTGAGACACTGATTTGTTCGTCAAGGACAAAGCCCTTCTTGATCTCTTAATACATGAAATTGTTAAGTTCAGTATTTCCTAAAGAAAGCCTCAGCTATGCTCAGTACATGAACGGTAGCACAAGCAGGCCTGGAGGTTTATTATTTCCTGCCTTCCTCCTTCCTCATCTCTCACATTCCAAACTCCTCCCAGATGCGAAAGGCAGAGTTCAAAGTTATATTGGGCAAAAGAGCAAGGGACAGGGAGGAAAGCATGCTCCCTTCTTTGACAGAGTTAAGTGAGATAAATATAGAAGTCAATCTTGCATTTGCTGTTGCAATCAGCGCTTGTTGTTGCAATCAAAATGTGCCATGAATTAATACGCTCCTTAAAGTGTATTGAATAGGCACAAGATTTTGACAAAAAGCAAAACAAAACACTTCCCACTTTTTTCCAACAGCTAGATTCCTGTACTTCAAGAAAGTCTATTCCACATTAAAATTCTTTCTTCATATCTGCCTTAAAATCTTTAGCAGGAAATACAACAGGAAAAAGTCTAGAGTTCTGAAACACCAAGACGTACTTGTAATATGCTTCTCTTACCATGTTACTCTATTTCTTTCAAAGCTTCTCTTTACTAAAGGGCACAACAAATGATACACTACCAAGCACAGAGAACTGAAGGCACTGGATTTTTATTATAGACAGCAAGTTATTAAAAATAGGTATTTTCTTACTAGAAAGTTTGATATGTTACCATTTCAATTAGTTTGTCCCAAGTATTGCCAAGGCAGCAATTAATAAAAGGTAAACTTATCCCTCAATATATTCACAGGCTCCACCATAGCTGACTATTTGGATTACATCCCATGTTCTCACAGTAAAGGCAGCATCAGCTACACTCAGCATTATCATCCAGAAAAATAAAAAGTTTGCACATACCTAAACTTCAGAATCTCAGGAGCCACAGCTTCACCTGCTATGCAAGGAAGAAACAGCACCCGGACTTTATTTAGTTTGGCAACATAAAAATCAGTTACATCCCACAAATTATACCCCTTCTAATGATGAAAGAATCTAATCAGAGAAAAAATTTTCAACTGGAGAAAAATATAGCAAACTAAAACCTCATGTTTTAACTGCTCTAACATCTCACATCCACCTCATTCTCTCTCTCCCATTCACAATTAGAAGATGAGATCTTCCAAATGAAAACCAAGACACTTCTCCTAACCATCCCTCTCATTTCTGGTGTTAGAAGCGTTTTCAGGCTGAAAGAAGTTCACTGACCCTCACAAAAAGCAGAGTGCTAGCCCTGTTACAGCTGTTTCCTCAGCATCCATGGCCGGTTCTCAATCTCTATATCCTGTGCCTTCTATGCTGGCTTGTGTTCAGCCTTATCACGAGAGCAGGAGAAAAAAATCGAAACATAAACCTTTAATGCTAAAGCTATTTCAACCTTATTCTGAATGTACTCTGTAATAATTAAAAACATCTGCGTTCAAACTTAGTAATTTAATACTGCACTTTCAAGTACTCCTAAAACCAAAATTTCCCAGTAGAACCTAATGCATACTTGCAAGTCCTCTTACTTTCTGTGATTAAAAAGTAAAACATTGCTTTTAATTTTAAGAGGTGAAACAAGTTTCAGGGCCATTTTCCTTCTGCTCATCCCCACCTCCTATATCCCTTGTGGTAGCAGCACAAGTGCTCCGATACTTGAAGTAAAGCCTGTGCCATTTCTGTGCCGGTGACCGCTCCTGGGAAGCGACCACAGGCTGCGCCTTCGGGGAGCTGCTGGAAAGCGAGCAGGGCGACGCGGGCCCGCAGCCGGCTCCGGCCAGAAGCCCGAGGAGCAGCGAAGACGCCCTCCCCCGGCGCACCCCGGCCGCGTCCTCCCAGCCCGACTCTCCGGAACCTCACGCCAGGCAGCCAACGGGCGCCGGGCAGGGGCGGCAGGGACCTCCGGGCCGGGCGGCAAACAGCACCTTCCTCCGCCGTCCGGCGGAGATGAAGTCGCGTCCGTGGCGCTCCCCCGAAGCAGAGCTTCCTCCCGGGGTGGGGAAGGACGAGCGGCAGCTGCGCACAGGCGGGGAACCCAGCAGCGGGGATGTGCCGGCGCCCGCGGCTGAGGGAGGGGGGCACGGGCGGGTGGCGCCGGGCGCCGCAGCGGCTGCCTGGCAGGCTCCCGAATGTCAGGTGGCGGCTGCCCCAGTCATGCCAGCGCCTCCTGTGGAGCAATCCGGCTGCTCCGCCAGCCCCCCCGGCCCAATCCTCTAGAGCGGGCAGGAGACAAGCAGAGGGGGCTGACAGCCTTCGGCCAGCCACGAAGTGAGGCGGGGCCAGGGTGCGGAGAGGGGAAGCGAGAGGCCGCGGCTGGGGGGGGGGGAAGGGGGGGAAGAGAGGCGGCTTACCTTGCTGAGCACCCCGCAGAACTCAACCTGCAGCTCGGTATCAGGGTCCTCCTCAGAGCCGGAGGACTGGTTGTCGGCACAACTTGTCCAGCTCTGGTTGTCCGACATGGAGACCCGATCTGCAGCCACCGCCGAGCACGAAAGAGCCGAAGCGGCCCCCGCCCACAGCAGCTTTATCTTCCTCCTGCCGAAGGCACGGGAGCTGCGGACTCCACCTGAGCGGCACCTCTCCGCGTATGCGATGCCACCAGCGTCGCACGCCCGCCCCTGCCAGCGACCGACCGGCCGGCCGGCGCAAAGACACGCAGGCTCAGGCTTCCCTCTCACCGTAGCTCTGCAGCCCTTGCCCGCGGAAAGAGTCACAACATAGAGGTGGCGCGGAGGGGGAGGAGGAGGAGGAGGAAGAAGAGGAGGAGGAGGAGCGAGCGAGCGAGCGCGCGTCCCCCTGCTGCACGCCCTACTCACACATCCGCCGTTCCTGCCGCCGCCATTTCATGTGAGGCGGGTGCTCGGTGCCACTATTTACCAGCTCGCCCCGCCCGCCGCCCAATCCCTTCGGCCGGTCTGGCTAGAGCAATAGTCTTGCCTTACGCAGCGGTCAGCGCCGCCGCTGCCTCTCGGGAAAGGTAGTTTCTGGCGCTCGCAGGTGCAGCACGACGTGCTGGGAGATGTAGTCCGCTGAGGTGGCCACCTCCTTGACTCGTTCCAGCCGGCAGGCGGCTGCCATCTTGGGTTCCTAGTTTCTGTGGCGCTACCGGCGGGTGTCGCCTCTGTGCCTCCGGTGAGTTGAGGACTTCGTGGTGCTGCTTGGGGTGATGCTCGCTTGATTTTTTGCGGGGTGAGGGAGGGCTCTTTCTTTAGAGAGGTGAGGAGTCTAGCTCTGCTCGCTTTCTGGCATGAGAGGTGGCTTTCTCTTCCTTGCGTCAAACCGGTGGGGCTGGGGGTTTCCCTTAACAAAAATGGTGGCTGGGGAGGCTGGAGGAAGGGGCGGGAAGCGCTGCCAGCTCTCGGGAGAAGCGTGAGCGGGGTGGGTCACGGTGGCGCCGGGAGCGAATCTGTCTACTGCATGGGGTTGGCGGCGCTACTTGGGGCTGCTGACTGGGGCCGTCGTCGTGCAGGTATCAGCGATCGTGGTTAGGTATAGTAATCGGCAGCCCGCTCCTTCCCGCCCGCGGGGTGGCTCTGTGCCCAAAAGCGTGTGGTGAGCGGAGCGGCAACGGGCGGTCAGCGGCCTGCCTCGGCTGCGAGGTAGCGCTGTCTTTACTCTCCTTTGCCCAACGTTTCGTAGTTTAGGGAGCGAAACGGTTTTTCTTTTTCTTTCTTCAGTCTTAAGTCTGAGATACGTGTAGTTCCCGATATTTATGATTAGAGAAATGTTTGCAGAAGGAGGAAAATATAAAAGCTACTTGGACGTGTTGCTTTACAACTTACGTGTTAAGTAGCGTTTGTTGTAGAAGCTTCAGTTGGTTGTGTCGCAAGAATAATGCTGTAGCGTTGCATTTTCTCGGACTTCGTCCTTATGCAAATAATTGTGCAATTTTCCATGTTATGCTGCTTGACGATTTCCATTGAGGGTTCATTATCGGTTTTGAAAGAGCTTTTGGCATTGACACAGCTATTTGCATTATATATAGCAGCTGAAAGTTAGATAATATTAGCATCAGCTCAGTGTTCCTGGTATAAAGATATTTGCAGTAAACGGAGCACTGAGAGTGCCTGATGAAGTAGCATCATTTTTCCTAAGCAGTTAGAAGTAAAGAATAGTCACAGACGTCTTAATATTTGTGTAATCACTGGAATGCACCGAAAAATGTTTCTGTGAGTCAGTTGTGGGTGCTATTTTTAGAAAAAAAAAAATTTTTTTGAAAAAGTGGTTTTTGATTAACCAGCTGCTTGGAAGGAAACCGGGAAAGATACTTTTTTAGTGGTTGTCGCAACATCGTGCTTTTGTTTGGCAAGCAGAGTGACAGTTTTGTATATATTGATATGTATGAGAATAGTTTATAGTTCTTTGCAGTATATTGATAAAATTCAGGAGTATCACCTGTAAAGCCGGTCGTGTTTTCCCCATTACACTCTGAATGAACTTCTCTATACTGATCAAGAGCAGGATGTGAAGAGATATGTCTGAACAAATCCTTTTGGCTGTGACAGTCATAGCCATGCGCTGTCATGTTTTCAGCCTAGGACTATTTGCTTAATTCCAGTTCACTTCATTGCTGGGTTTGTTCTTTTATCACAAGTCCCTCTACTCAATCTATACTTCTTCTGGTGTCTTAGAGATTGCACGAAGTTTACAAATTACTGCATTAAAATAGTCATCAATTTTGTTAGAATAGTAGAACAGATAGTGTTGTTCTGTATTGCTGATACACTACTTGTAATACTGTCCTGGGTTCAGCAGTAGCAGTTATTTTTCTCCTTCTTGGTAGCTGGTGCAGTGCAGTGTTTTGACTTTTAGCTCGGGAACAGAGCTGATAACAAGGATGTTTTGGTTTGGCCAAGGACTTTGTGAGCCTCATGCTCTGCCAGGGAGGAGAGGAAGCAGAGACAGGACACCTGACCCAAACTGACCAAAGAGCTATTCCATACCACAGCACGTCATGCCCAGGATGTAACTGGGAGTTAGCCGGAAGGGCTGGGAGATGGCAGGGTTGGAGGAGGTATGGGTCGGTGCTTGGTCGGGCTTGGGGGACAAGTTATCAGTCAGTTGGTGGTGAGGTGTTGTATTCTCTTCCCTTGTTATTTCCTTTATCATTATTATTATTGGTGGTAGCAGTAGTGATTTGTGTTATACCTTAGTTACTAAACTGTTCTTATCTCAACCCGTGGGAGTTGCATTCTTTTCGATTCTCCTCTCACTCCCTCTGGGAGTAGGGGGAGGGAAAGAAGGGGGACAGTGAGTGAACGAGTTACCTAACTGGATTTAAACCATGACAAATACAAAAATGGGGATTTTTTTGGTGGCTTTTGCAGTTAGCTTTTTAAATACCTATTTTTTTTCATCATCCTTATTATACTTCTTATTTCAAATGTTGTACCTTCTGGCTTAGTGTGTTCACTGTGTTACTAAAACACATTTTCCAGTATGTTCATGCTTCTGGATATGTTTGTGGTTACAGACTCTTTTTCCTAAGAAAATGAAGGAGCTTTCTTTTATGTCATGGCATATTGCCTGATAGTGGAAGTTCTGAGATACAAATCATTCAGACTTTTTCCCCACAAATTTTGTCTTTCAAAAGGCAAAAAGTGTCTTTGAGAATTGCTGTATTAGGGTTTTTCTTCCAAGAAAAAAAAAAAAAAAAATCCCCCCAAAAGACAAAGTCCCAAGCCAGAATATTACTACTGCTTATTGATACATTGGCAATAAGCACGTATCTTTAAAAATAACGTTGCAGATAACTATTTACTGATGAATGTTGTTAGTAATTGTTCAGTTCCTTATTTTCTTTATGGATTAAGCTGCTAAAACATGTTTTCAGTAATCTGGAATTACTAGGAAAACTTGCTTAGAAACTTGAGGTAAGTCTTCCAGGTTAAAAGTTCTTGTAAGATGCTGAATATAGACAGAAGATACCAGAGTACTTTCCCCTTTGGATTGACTTTGAAGTTTTAAAAGACAAAGACATTTTAGACGGAAGCTGAAATCAGGATTTGGAGCAGAATTGCGCTGCCTCTTGCCTACAGAAAATTGGTAATGGATACTTCTTTCATTTGTGTTGCTCTTCACATAAGCAAAGAATTATTCAGTTTGAATGGTATAAAATACATATTTTGATGTAACATTTTGGACAATGTCAAGCAGTCTCTATTATCTGTTCACTTTGCAGTATGAATTACTTTTTAAAAGGATTGAATTGTCTGTAATTCGGTGTATCTGAAAGCCAGTGAGGTCAGAAAAGACAATTCTAGGGTTGTGATTTTTTGAAGTCTAATTCTAGGTACTTGTGTGGGATCTATGTTTTTGTAAAAACCTGAGTCAGCTGCTACTCGAAAAACAGTCGTATTCGGCTGTGTCAGCTTGAACTTGAAACTTTTCCTTCTGTGAATCCTCACCCTGTTTTCCATTCAGTATTAATTTATTGTGTACCTTGGCTTACTACATTTGTAACACCAGAAGTTTCTTAGAAGATTGTTTTCTAGGAAACTAGATTTTATTTTATTTTGAGAGATAGAATAGTGAAACAGTAGCAGTTTTGAATGCACTAGTAGGCAGCCTAGGCAGTTAACACTGTGCATAGTAGATGCTAGTAACACGCAGTTCCTCTTACCAGTTTATTTCTTGTAAATCAGTACAGAATTAAAACTGACAGGAGTCCTCCGCGCTATTTGGAAACCAGGGCTGTAGTAAATATCCACTCCCCTGTGGCTGAAAAGAATCGAGCAGATAGTTCAGGACTATCTGATGTGCTTACTTGCACGTTTGTTGGTAGTTTATGCTGCTGAGAAGGAGAGACTTGAGAGCAGCTGATATACATAAATCATTATCAGAGGAGCATGTTTTTACAAAGAAATAAGACTTAAGGAATGTTCCCTTGCCAAATTAGCTTTCAGAAAAGACAAGTGCACTTCCTCTCAGAAAGTATGTAATGTTACTGTTTTGGGATAAAGCGTTTTCCAAGTAATGGATAAATTAAGTAGTATGGAATTAAGTGCACTACTGCAGTTTGTAGTGTAACCTTTTAAATATCAGAAGTGTTAAAAATATTCTAGCTGAGTTGAATTTTCCTAGTTTGTTGAAGATATGATTTTCTTGTTTTAAGAAATAAAGCAGTGCATTTGTGGAAAATGCATTGATCAAATGGCCTGACTATTGGTACATGAATTTTTATACTAAAGTGTGTTAGCTAGGTTTTAGTTCTTTCACAGAGGTGACTCTTCTGAGTTGCATGCATGGCCTACATGAAGATACTTCTGTGCAGTGAGTGGAGTAAGAAGTGTAGCTACATGGACGCCAGTTCAATCTTAATTAGCAATTGGAGCAAAACCAAAGTGGTGTTCATTAAAATGTTGATTTAGATGAATTCTGGCCTTATTAGGAAGATCTCATATGGTCTCTTGTATTTATTACTTACTGTTTCAGTAGTACCCAGAGGCTTTGGTTCTAGGTAGCCTGTGATGTGCTTTCCAGTTCTAATAATTTCCAGCACAAGAGAAATATTTGAAAAGTTGGGATTAAGAGTTACTCTTGGAACAGTCTGCTTGGCTTGTTTGTTCAGTCTTCGGTTCTTTATTCTTGAAGTATTTCTCAATGCTTGGTAAAAAGTAATGAAATAGATAAATTATTTCATGATTAATTGTGTGGTATAGGTTTTGGTACAAATGATTTTCATTTCTGTTCAAGACTATCTTCATTCACTTACAGTAGAGTTTATCAGCTTTCCATGTATCTTGTCAAAACAATTTTCTTAGGGTTTTGGGAGGTGCTTTTTTTAAAAAAAAAAAAAGTTTTGGTGTTTATGGAGTTTTGTTGTTTTTTTTTTTCTGATGTTGGTTGGGTTTTTTTTTTTCAATTACTTGATTTCTTCTCTGATTCAGTACATGTATAACATTCAACATGTCATCCTTGGGGTGTATTTTGTATTTTACATTTATATAAATGGAAGTTTATGCAAGTAGGGGAGTATGAACTGTCCTGTCTAGGGTCTGGAAGGGTCACTGCTCATGTGTTTATATTTCTTGGTAGAAGAAGCTGCTTACAACAGCTTAATTCCATCTCAGTATAAAAGAAAGTGACTGCAAAGAATAGTTATTGGTGACTTTTTTGTAGCATTCTCACCAGGGAAACACAGTTACCGTGCTTATTTTTGTTCTTGTTGCTTGTCTTGGCTTACAAGGTTTTTGGTTGGCTTAAGTGTGTACTGTGTTGAGGTGGTGGCCCTGCAAAGTTTGATGACAGCTGTAGTTTTTGCAGAATCTGCCTCATAAACTACTGAACTACTGAAGATGTGTTGAAGCTGGGTGTTTTATTTTTGACTCATAAGGAGTTTATGAACACTTATGAAGTGTTCTAGGAGTTTCATATTCACAACCATCTTCTACATGAATGGAATTATTTTAATTGTTTTACAGAAGTGATATTTCCATCCCACACTTGCACTGAGTGCTCCTAACTTCAGTATTATTTGATAATGGGTCATGTGTAAAGTTTTCATAAGAAAAGACCAAGGATTTCATGTGTATACATATTCATATTTGGAAGGTTGTTTGCTTGGGTTTTTTTTTCCCTTGTCTCTTTCTTCTCTTTGATGTTTTTGGTACTGTACTAAGTCAGAGGCATTTATCTTTTGAACACAGGGTGATCCATACTACAGCACACTTGATTTTAGACAAAAGCCTGAGAAGTGATCCTTTGTGGTCAAAACTGGATGAATTAAAGTTCTAACTTTGTTTATTCTACTTTCTACTTTTACAGAACTCCTATTAACATCTTGATCTTGTAATTTAAATTAGGAATAATACTGGGTTTTTTTTCTGATGCAGTCTGTGTGATGACAGGATTCCTGAAGCTGTGCCTTCATCTGTTCTTTGCATTCATATGTGAAGTTAGCTTTTCTAATTTTGTTTCGTTATTACTAAAGTAAGAATAGAAAAATTTAAATAAAGGAACTTCTGAAACATTTTAGTTGAGGGAAAATGCAAAGTTCATTTTGAGCTCATACCATAATAAATGAGGTGTCAGATTTTGATGTCAAGTGTTATTGAAGGCTTTTGTGAGTTTTGCAGAAATTAAAGAAACTATTTAACTTGAATCATTGTTTTAGCCATCCAAAGAATAACAGTTAAAAATCATATAGAGAGGAGTTTTAAATAATTGTGTTTCTATTTGCAACTTTTTTTTTTTCCCCCCATTGTGAAGTTATACTCAGGGCAATTGGGATGCAAAATATGGTCTTTTTCATCTGTAATATGTCTTGATTCCTATGTTTAGCTTTTGAGCTCTGGGGGAAGCTGGCAGTTGTGTATTTTAGTAACTTCTTTGCGTCTCACTATTGGCATGAGCACCTGTGATAGCAAAGATGTCAGAATTCAGTTTTCTTTGAGGACTGGTACACAGTTTGCATGCATCAAATAATGAATCAGCATGTAAATAAATAATTATTCAAGCTTTTCCACACTGGTGTCATTTTTCAGTCCGGATATATCTTTGTAATAAATTGCTAATGCTATCAATAAAAGACAGACTGTTAACATACTTTGCAGGTGTTAATAACCTGCTAATAACCTGCATAATAACACTGTGTCCACTGAGCTGAGTATTAGAAATACTTTTTATCTTATGTATTCCTTTATTACATGAAAATAATAATAGGAAAGCAGATTTTCACACAACATACAGGGTTTCTGTTGCTGGAATTGGAGGATTTTTACTGAAGACAGGGTGGAAGAGTGGCACAGAATCAGATACAAGCCATTTCCTTAAATCACTTAAGTCAAGTGCCTCTACCTTTATTCAGATTTAGCATAATTTGGACAGTTGACTGCCCAAAATATGCTAAATCTGAATAAAGGCAGGGGCACTCGGAATTAAATTGATGCTCTGACTTTTGCAGTTTCAGTCTCTTAATACTTTCATACTACATAACTCTGTCTGATTGGTTCAGTTGAGTTTCTGTGCCTGCTCCTAGAAGAGCTTGATTGTGGTTTTGTAAGTGGTCTTTATCCACTTGTAAGCATCCCAGGTTAGTAACAAAGCTTCCCACTCAGTAATGCTATTTTGTGTTTACTGTCCGCATTTTTGGTTTGCTGTAACTGTTGGTATCCACTGCCAAAGTCTTTGTCTTTAACTTTAGAAGTCCTTCCGGTAGCAACTTGAAAGTTACCTCCTCCACTTATAGATGATTCTCCTGCTACCCTCCCCCCGTTCCCAAGTCAGAGAAATAATAGGTTAGTATTTAATTGTAGCCTAACTTCACAGACTTCTCTGATTTCACACCCTACTTACTCAGTGTGATGCTGAGAGAGATGTAACATGTTCTGTTGGAGGAAACAGCTCAGTCTTATAGCATCTTCTTGAGATGACTGCATGCCAAAAATATGTCACTCTTTGTCTGGACTGTTCTGAGTTAGTGCTTCATTAGACTATAAAACTTTACCCACTTTTTCCAAGTTGTTACAGCAAAAATTTTGTAAGATTGTGTCACCACAAGCTAGGTGTTTTCTCTAGGTCTGTTTTCCATTAAAATGTTACTACTTTAAGTCCTTACGAGTTTCTACACTGACATTTTGGTTCACCTTTTGCATTGTGTTTCAAACTGTGCTTCTCCTTAATTTCCTTTGAATATTTCCATTTCTATTTTGTGTATGGCAGATGATCCACTGGTTTTATCTGACAGTGGTATACACTTTATCAGCTGGTACTAGCAACATATTTTGTTCCACACAGGAAGCTGGAAAGATAAAATCCATTAGGAGACCACCATTTGTGAGAATTTTTAAAAACAATTATTTTTTTCATCACTGGTTATCATCATGGTAAATTTTTTTCTTGCTCAGTGTGTAACAGTGTGATAGAGAAGGTTTTTGACTGACATGAAATAGTGTTTAAAGCCTCTGCTATAAAACTGAGCCTTTAAGAATGATCTGAATAAGGAGGGGGAAAGATTTGTGTATGCTAGAGATAAGGACACGCTCAAGATGTGCCTAAAAAATGTTGTGAACATTGGAATAGGAAATGGAAGCAGTCTTGTGTTCATTCAAGCTTCTTGAAGGGAAAGAGTGATAAAAGAACTAGGGAGATCCTGGGGGGGCATTTACCCTGAGTAAATTACTTCTTGGGAATTGTGCCCATTATTTACCAGATGCTGCCAGTAACAATGGAATTATTGTGGGCTTAATTGATACGGGGGTGCTTATGAGCTTGAGATGAAACTTGGTATGCCATGCTGCTTCATTTGATTCAAGTTCTGGTAAACGTGTATGTTAACTGTAAGAGATTCTCCTACTGTAAGTGAAAAAAATCATGAAAACATTTGTCATCATGGTTTTACTTTATAGGTATATGTAAAAGCTATGAAGCCATTCCCTTTTCTAATTGCCATTATAGGAGCTTAAGTGCTGCTAAAGGATCAAGAGGAGTTCTGGTCTTTACATCACCTTCTGTTCTTTGAAATACAAGCGGGAGATAAACACACACGATCTTGCATCTTCAGAAGTCATCATAAATTATCTGAATTAATAGAATATGATTAAGGTTGGGATTTTTTTGTTAGAATGTTTTTTGAAGATGGGTTTCTTTAATATCTTGACTTCAGTTGGGTAGTATGTTTCAGGATACGATCTTCAGGAAAATATAATTGCCATTAATTTTAAAAAGTCACCCATGTACTTCAATAGCAAAAATCATCTCTAAATGCAAAAATAGATATTGACCTCCAGTTTGGTTGCTAATGAGGCCCATTTAATTCCTGGAGTGGGAAAGTGGCATTTAAAGAAAAAGATGTTACAGTCTCAGGTTTATGTAATGTTACAGTCTCAGGTTTATGTAATTTGTGGTTGTTTAATAGAGCTGCTGCGTGTACCTGGAAGGCTGTCTCTTCCAGCAGGGAGTGCTCCGGTCACGGGGAGTAGTGAAGGGAAAGTTTAGGGGTGGATGTGCTTCCTGCATGACAGTAAAGCTGAAATAGTTTATGAGTCAGCGACTTGGGATAGGAAGAAATTCTTTCTATATGCTTTCCCAGTAACAAATACATGTTAAGTAATTTGTGCCAGTATCACATTTTCTGCTTGTTTTAATCTGGCAAAAATAAGACCACAGGTTCATTCCATAAAGGGTAAAGTTAGCTTAATTTAGGTTTTTGGGTTTTGTTTTTTATTTTAATCAATTTAGTCACTAGACAGTTTACCGTATATTTAAATCAAAGGATTTAGCTATTGATTTTCGTAAGCAACAAGGATATATGTCAGAAGTTCCCATATCAGAAGTACCTGCATTTATAAGAACTTACTGATGACAGTCATTGAGTAATAGAGGCTTGGTAAGTTACATTAGTTGGATATCATTAATGGAAAAAAGAATGCATTAATCTTACGCTGGATTAAACAATAGTATTTCATTCAGAACTTTTAATTGAAGCCATCTGTTTCTAAAATAAGAGATTCTTAACATCAAAGTTTTGAATTTGAGCTAGAAATTACTGGGAAAGAGACTATGGCCTGTCTCAAGCAGGAATGAGGACTGAATGAACAATGGTCTTCTGCAATTTAAGAATCGTTCAGTTTCTTTTAATGTAATAATCTAGTGAGCAGTATTTCATGTTTAAGGCAGTATTGTTTTGTCATCCACCATAATATACAGCCATAAAACTCATGTACATGTGTAGGTACTGGCCTTTGCCAGAAGAAGTTGGTGCTCAGTTATTTCTGTAAGGGAGCTTTCAAAAAAGTGCATTTCTAGCTTAATATTAAAAATAAAGTTGTGCAAACACTGACAGAGTTACAAGTGGTTTTATATACTGAGAGTAACAGGTCAACCACTTTACAGGACTACAGTGTGTTATCGTCTGAAAGTATAAAATACTTATTCAATAAATAATCCAAATTGATTCCATAAGGTTTTTTTTTTTTCTATTGTTTATCTGGAACTTGGAAACAAATGTATGATTTCATTTTATTTTTTTTTTATTCTCCCTCCCTCCCATTCCAGGTATTAAGTCTTAAAAGAGGGACTTGTTTTCAGCAATTACTATGGATGACACGAAAAAAGCTCGCAATAGCTCTTGCAATGATGGAGTTCTACTCAGAATGGGCCTCAATGATAACAAAGCTGGAATGCAAGGTTTGGATAAAGAGAAAATCAATAAAATTATTATGGAAGCTACTAAGGTTGGTTTGCTTACTCTTTCCCTGCTGCTTTATCCATTGCCCAGTATCATAAGGTCCTCTTCCTCCCTTCTCCAAATGTTGTCCCCCACATGGAGAAAATGGAGGGCATCTCCTAAGAAGAAATGCATGTGTGGGGAAGTAGGAGAAAGACTATAGCTTAATACCATAAGGATTAATTCACTGGGATGTGAAGGAACACAACTGAATACGTCTTTAAATACTCCCATTTTGCCTGAAGCAGTGTATAAATATCACAGTATTGTCCCTTTTGCCTGTCCCATCGTTAATCAGTCAAGCAGATATACCCTTATTGGTCACCTTCTTATAAATTTTGAGTTTGATATAGTCAGGTTTTTCTAGTCCTTTCAGTAGAATTTCTGTGTGTTTACTACCTCTTTTCTTGACTGTCCTCTCAGTATTCAAGAGACGTGGCCAGCAGTGTGCAACTTTGTACCTGAGATCCACAGAGGACCCCACAAAGCATTGGAATATTAGTCCTCTTGTTCTTGGAGAGTCTTTATTTGAGCATCTCTGGGTTTTTGTACTTTTCCTTCCACAAGTGTATATTCTACTTGCTGCTGCTTTGGCCCTGGGTTATCTGGTTGATATTTGGCTCATGAATTCTGTGTTAACTGCTATTGCTGTGTAGTAAGGTGCGGGGGAGCAGAAAATGTACTATAAAGAGCTTTTATTTGGCAAACTTTATTTTCTGCTTGCATTTTCACTTTGGTACTTCATATGCTGTCAAGCCCCTTGTTGGTTAGATGTTTCTTTTACTTACTCTGCTCTTTCTTGAAAACACAGTGCTTTGTCAGACATATCCCTAATAATGATATTCGGATAAATCGTTTTGTCAGAACAGCTACTGTTTCATTTCCTGTTGTGGAATAGAATGAATTATAAAACAGGCTTTCAAAACTGATACACAGGCCTCTATCTATGTGTCAGAAATACATTTCTGTGAAAAAAAAAGGCAAAAGAATGTAACAGATATAGCTCAAGAAATCTGAAAAGTGTTGATTCTTTTTCTTAACCTTTTCTTTAGTCTTCAAAATTACACCTACAAACACTACCCATAACTGCGTTACAGCAAGATTTTATAGCTTTTTAACTGTAAAATACTGCAAGAAATTTAAAGAACGCCAAAGCTTAATGAGAGTCTTAACTATTGGGCTGATTCACACACCAATAGTTTGGTACTGACTTCTTTCAGTCAGACTTGATAAGGCACATTTGATTGCAGAGGGAAGAAAAGATGAAATGCATGTCTGATATTGAAAGAAAACATACAATAGTTTCTTATAATTAGAGATTTCTTCTAAGCAATGAGATATGACTTGTTACAGTCTTGCCGTTCATCCTTTTTATCATTATTGTAAAAGTGGATATTGTTGCTTTTTATATTCATGCCTGATTCTTATTTGACAATAGCTGAATTCTTGTCACTGGCAACGGTTTGATAGCCAAAGGCTTAGAGCTAAAAATCTGGCCACTTTTACAGATTTTTATAAACAACATTTCAGGCAGTTCAATAAAAGACATTACTTCTTCCTGAAAATATTATTTCTCTTGTAAGCTAACTAGGTATTGCTAGAAAAATATTTTATTTCCTGTTTTTTAATTTTCTTCTATTTCATCGTATGCCCTCTTTTCTTTGTTAGGAAGGAAGTCGTATACATTCTTTGCATGATTGTTGTCTGTTTATGTTTTTATTACATCTGCTTCATTCATTTTCTTGAAGGAGTAATTACATACTTGGGGGTGAGAGGGCTTTTTTATACTCATTTGCTTTTCATCACCGTCTTCCAGATGGCTTGTAATTCTGCAGTATCCGTCAAGTTTAAATGGCCTGTGAAACAACGTTATAATTGGATTTGACTTTTACAGTGTCATTATTTATTTCTGTGTACAGTAAAGTATATGGAAGTTTGCCAAAATGCTTAATTTTTTTTTTTTTATTTTTACTTTTTTACTCATCTTGGCGGTATTACAAAGAATACTTTGGCTTTTAGCTACTATTTCAGATTTTTGTGGTCAAGTGTTAGAATGCAGAAACATCGTAAGTTCTCTAAATAATCTCTTGTACTCATCTGAGTATAGGGTATCTGAGAAGGAGAAATACATCTGTGTCTTTTGAGGAGAGAGATGTAAAGCAGCACTGGTGTCTCTTGCGCATCATATGAAAATACAAAGTATGCATTAGAAACCATTACTGTGTTTTACGTTTTCTGTATGTAAAGATCAGATGTGTTTATTCATAGGAAAAGACACAAAAACATAGGTTTTTTGCAATTTTCTTCCAGGGTTCTAGATTTTATGAAAATGAACTTAAAAAAGATAAACAAGTTAACCAACGGATTGAAAAAATGATGCAGCTAAAAGAGAAAATTACAGCACAACAGCTCTTGAAAGCACAGCTGCAGGTACTAATTAATCTTATAAAAGCTTTTTGAAGTAAAAGGTGAATGAGAAACACTTTGGTGTGTTCTAGTGTTTTGCATTAAATTCTGGTAATAAGTACAATGTTAACTACCATTTTGATGTTAGTCACAGAAGTAAAACTGCACAATGTTTTCATGATGTAATCTTAAAAACTTGCTAGAAGAAGAAATTGTAAAATCACTCTGAAATGTTCTCTAAATGAGTAAAACAAAATAATTCCTGTTTTTCTAAGTCTGTTCAGTTTATAGGGCTGTCACGGTTTATGTAAACATTTTGTGAAGTACCTTATTAATACCAGTCTTGAGTTTACTTTGTATAATATATGTATATTTGTGTTCAGTGGCCTGCAGTGGGAGGAAGGGTATCACAGTCGTCAACTCTTCTGGATATAATTTATTTCTTATTTATGCTAATTAATGAAAAAATCATCATGGCAAGCAGTCACAAGAAATACAAGTGTCCTGAACTAGAAAGATGAAGGGGGTGTTTATCTTCTCAAATGCTAAAGACAGGTAACAGCATCCAACGTGTTACTGTGTATGAAAGGTGGTTGAAAGAAAACAACAGCACCAAGACTGCATGCTAAACATTCTCAGGCGCAACAGAATTAAAGTTGCTTGTAGAAGCTTAATTTCTTTCCATTTGTACTGTGATTCAATCTTTAATTACATGATTGCTTGCTGGTTTTCCCTAACAGGCTTCCTGCTTCATTCACTACACAGTGCAGACAGTGTGCACTGAGTAGGAAATTATTCAATATTTACTGTTCTCTTCGTTGTTCAGTGGGTGGCTGTAAACTTTATTTGTTGTATGCTAGTCTAACACAGCCTTGAATGCAGAATTACTGACTTCCTCATATGCTTCTCTATGTTGTACACCACATAGTGTGAATTCTTTAAAGTATTGCAGTACTCCAGCAGAGTAGTTTGTTTTGTAGATGAGGAGCTGAAGCACATGAAGATTAAGCACATCCATTAATTTTGAATGCTGTTGTGGGGATTGCAAGTCCTAAGCTTTGGTGTACAATCTTTCTTCATTCATTGCAGATTTGCAAATTACTTCTGTAAATTATGTCAGTATATCAAATTTGTGCCCAGGAAAGCTTCTAATTACTGAGTATCTCTGGGAAGTTTGTTATATGCATGTATGCCTCAACTTGTTTTAGTTAATATTTAACATGGATCACTTATGTCTCTGGTTGTTCGGTATTGTTTTGTTTGTTGTATGATTTTTGTTGGTTTGGGCTTCTTTTGTGGTTGTCTGGTTGGGGGTTATTTTTGTTTGGGTTTTTGTTTTTTGTTTTCTTTTCTGTGTTTTGTTTTTTGTTTGTTTTGTTTTGGTTTTATTTTAGGGTGGCTTTTAAGTCATTTAATCATGAAAAAGATAACTTCCTGTTGCATCCTTCCTGGTTCATGATTGCTGTTGCCCTCATTTATTCATTGCAAGTTCTGACCCTTTTGTGCTCTCTCTGTGCCTTTCTTTTAATTTGTCCTACCCTTGATTTTCCTCTTCTTGCCCCACATCCCCAGATTCCATCAGTCCTCTTTCCAGAGCAGTCATTGTGCCCCCAGAGTCCCCATTGAAGTCTCCAGTCTCCTGGCCCAGCAGTCTGTCTATGCCTGATATTCAGAATGCCTCTCCCTTTTCCTGTCACTTACCTGCCAGCTACTCTTTCCCAGGTCATTATCTCCACCTTTAACTTTGCAAGTCTTGAGTGCCTTATTTGTTTTTTTTTTTTAGTATGTGCTGTGTGTTTGTTTAATCAGCTTCTCTGGGTCTTTGGATATATACTCAGGTCTCATTATCTTCTTTAATTTTGTCTGTCGAGTTAACTCTTATTTTCATTTCTGCCTTCGGATACACCATGAGAGAATTTGTTTTCTTAAAATTTTAAGTATGAGGTATTGACACTGCCATGGGATTCCTCTAAGTAGGTCTTTGAAGAGGCTGAAGATTTGCTGGTGATATGAAGCTGGGGGGAGTGGCTGATACACATGAAGGCTGTGCTGCCATTCAGCAGGACCTTGATAGGCTGGAGAATTGGATGGAGAGAAACCTAATGAGGTTCAACGGGGCAAGTGTAGGGCGCTGCACCTGGAGAGAAAGAAGGCTGAGTACCAGTATAGATTGTGTGCTGACCTACTGGAGAGCAGTTGACCTGAGAGGGACCTGGGAGTATTGGTAGATGATAAATTGACTATCAGCTGGCAGTGTGCCCTTGCAGACAGCAAGGCCAATAGTAACCTGGGGTGCACTGGGAGGAGTGTGGCCAGCAGGTTAAGGGAGGTGATCCTCCCCCTCTACTTGACCCTGGTGAGGCCACATCTGGAGTTCCTGTGTCCAGTTCTGGGCTCCTCAGCACAAGAAAGACAAGGAGCTACTGGTGAGGGTCCAGTGGAGGCCACAAGGATGATCAGGGCTGTTACAAGGAAACACTGTGGGAGCTGGGCTTGTTTAGTCTGGAGAAGACTGAGAGGGCATCCTTTGATGCATATAAGTATCTCAAAGGTGGGTGCCAGGAGGATGGTGCCAGACTCTTCAGTGACAGGACAAGGAGCAATGGCCATAAATTAAAACAGAATGGGGAGAGGCTTCTTAGCATGGCCTGTTGCAATAGGATGAGGGGTGATGGTTTTAAACTGGAAGAGAGGAGATTCGGGCTGTGTGTGAGGAAAAAAGTCTTTATGATGATGGTAGTAAAATACTGGCACAGGCTGCCCGGAGAGGTGGTGATATCCCTGGAGATATTTAAGACAAGGCCAGATGTGGTTCTGGGCAACCTGATCTAGTTCAAGTTGTCCCTGCTCATTGCAGGGGGATTGGACTATACGACCTTTGGAAGTCCCTTCCAACCCAAACCGTTCTGTGGTTCTGTGAGGAAGAACTTCTTACACTGAGTGTGGCAGAGCACTGAAACAGGCTGCCCAGGGAGGTTGTGGAGCCTCCCAGTATGGTGACATTCAAAACCCACCTGGATGCATTCCTGTGTAGCCCTGCTCTAGGTGGCCCTGCCTTAGCAGCAGGGTTGGACTAGATGATCTCCACAGGTCCCCTCCAGTCCTAATGATTCTGTGATGTAAAAATAAGCAAAAAGGTCCCTGCTTACTGGATTTATTGGACAAAATCCTAGTTAAATGGTGGAAACAGTAACAAAAATAGAATGTAGAATCTGCAAGGTAAACCACTACCGGAGTGTATATATGCCAGGAAATTTGTGAGGATCTTTTTCATTTTTGCAGGTTTTTTTAGAAGGCCTTCTTTGCAGAAGTGCACTGATGTTTTGCAAATATTAGCACAGTAGAATGTGCTTATGAAGCTTCTTAAAACTGCCATTTATGTGTACAGATATTTCTTTGTTTTTTGTTTGCTGGAGTTTTTAAAATAATCTTAAATTTGAAAGGTAGTTTGAAGTTTTTCTAATGATTGTCATTGTTATATTTTAAGAGAAATGATATACTGTACAGTATTATGTGATTCTTAATTTTGGAAAACTTTTCTGTAACAGAGTTAGATTATTCAAGCAGTCTAGAGTGGAATTGCTTGAAATTCAGCAGTAGTTAATAATGCTTTAAAAAGTATCCAGCTGCTACCAGATTTGCGAACTGCTGTACTAATGTTGGCTATTTTTATCCATGTGGATTTTTCCCAGATGTTTATTCTGTAAATAGTTACTATTAACTCAAAATCAGTCAGATGCGCTTACAAATATAAAAAAAAAATTTGAATGATCTTTTCTGTCTTACTTTGGCAAAGCAATTTAAGATGGAAAACTTGTATTTTGCATCATGAGATAAAAAGAAGTGAGAGGTTATTCGTTAGGTCATTTGAAAGTCACTAGAAGCAGAATTAAACTTCAGTTACAATTCGTAATTTTTTAGGTTGTTTTTTTTTTTTCTTTTCATCTTGCTTGGAAATAAAAAGTCTCAGTATCTCTTTCTGTCTTTAAGGAAAAATTGGAAGCAGCTTTTAAAAACTTGTCAGCCTGGCTTCCTTCTAAGAAATTATTCTGTGACTTATCTTACTAAGGAAACATTTGTAGGTGCCTGAATTTGCTGAGTATGTCTGGGTGTGTTTTGTTTGGCTTTTGCTGAAGTGTTATCTTTTTGTATTTCTGATTAGTTTATGTAGTTTTGCTTTATTCTTCAGATGCATGTGTTAACTGATCAGTAAGTATGATGATACATTTGCGGAGAAAAGGCAAAAAAGTTTGTTCTTAATTTGATCAACTGAAATGCAGAAGTTATGTAACTAGAGAAGCAATTTACAGAATTAATTAAGCAATTTGAGTTTCAAAGTAACCTGAAAATTATCTGTATATTTTAAAATAAGGATGTTTTTCATTATCACTGCATGACTTGAACTCTTACTGAATTAGTAGCATAATGAAAATGATGTAAATCACCCAGTTTTTGTTGTTTGAATGGCTTTCCCCGTGCGTTTTTAACTTCTCTAAACCAGTTTTCTTGGCCTCAGGGAGCATACTGTGCTCTTCTTATGGAATAGCTTGGTTTGAGGCCCCATTCTAGCCTTTGATCCCTCAAATCAACTTGGAACAAAACAGGATACTTCATAAATTGTAACTCGGCAATTTAGTTTGAACATTCATACCCATTTGCCTTGGTTCAAGAGTCTAAACACGGGTTTTTGGATCAGGGTTTTGTGTTTTTTATTAATGAGCTCTGTTGAGGGGAAAAAGACAGAAAATGTCTTCAAGTAACCATGCAAGTTACACATAAACGTCCCTCTCCAGGACCATAAACCCACTGCGATCAATCCAGAGACATTTCTGTAATTGTATCCTGATGTCATTAATGTGTGTGCGTCCTTGTACTTGAGAGCAAAGAGTACTTAAATTTCTTGAGCTCTATTATGCCTATTTGGTGAGGGTTTTTTCTTTTTCTTTTTTTTTTTTCTTTTAGTGTTGTTGAATTATCTCCTTCACTTACAGAATGGTGTGCTGTACTGCCAACATAGACATCTTAAATTCTTAAATCAGTGGACCTTAAAAATTGCCTGCCAAATAATGCGTTCACACTTCCTGGTCACACAGTTCATAGCTCATTCACATTTGAAAGATATTTCAGAAAAATGATCTGCAAGTCTTTTTGCAAAAGAATATAAGCAAATTAAGCCCAATTAAAGTAGTTCATGGAGATGTCCTTGTGCTTGGCTTCTGCCTCACAACATCATGGAACTAATGCAGCAGAAGTATTGCTCACCGCCTGCTAGGAGACAGTACATGTTTAACTCCAAGTGAAATGTGCTCCTTTTGCATCGGCTTTTCTTAAAAACTCATCTTGGATTATTTCCTAGCAATCTAGCCTTGTATGATATGGATTCCTGTAACAAATGTTGAGGAATTTTATAAAGGGATTATGAGACGAGGAGGCACAAAAGTACAAAATGTAATCAGTTCTGTTAAGTTTGATGGCTTTGTAATGGAAAGTAACTGCGGTGCTTGGAGGTAGTTGACATAGTTTCAGGGCCTCAATACAAAAGGTGTGAGAAAAGCAGAATAGAAGGACAGGGATGGGGAGTATCCCGGACTAGCAGATGTCCAGGATGACAGCAGTTAAACTAACTGATAAGTAGAAGGCCAGGATGATTGCTATGTCTGTAATGTTAATTAAGTTTGTTGGGAAAGGTAAACGACCCTTAAAGACCACCACATTTTGTATGCATGCCGGAAACCTTTCGGAAAATGATGTAACCATATAAGGATGACCTGTATAGCAATTCGGGGACACGCGTTAGGAGGAACTATCCCCCGTGTCTCCCGGCGCCGCAATACCTGCTTGTCAACTTGAAACTCTGTTGGCAAGTTTGTTCCTGGAGTTTTCTCCGAACCAATTAAGAGTAGTTTACTTAGCAGTAAATGAACCTGTTTGTTTGAGACCTTATTTTTCTGACAAGAAAAATGGATCTGCCCTGTGAGCTGTTGGCCTTCTCTTAGTCTGTCTAAGCCGGTTTTCTTAACTGTGGTAGCTTAGTTTAGGAGCACTGGAAATTCTCTAAAAGCATGAAAGCATGTTTTGTTGCTTTTTTTTTTTTTTAAATAACCTGTATCCTGTAGCTAAAATTGCATATTCAGTGGTCTTACAAAGTTTCTGTTTTAGTCAGGTGATATATCCTTTCCCCACCTCCATAGGTGGGGTTTTGCTGTTTGTTTTTTTGTAGCATTTGCCGCAGTAACGGCAGTGTTCTGAGAGCAAGCTTCATCAGAAACTTGGCTGAGGGTGGTGGGTCTTTTTGGTGGTGCTGGTTTGGTGAGGTTTGCTCATTTGTTTTGTTTGCTTTTTTAGCTACATGCCAGATGCATTTGATTTTCTAGGATCATCTGTACTGTTGCACTTCTGCCAGGTTGATAGTTTTTTCAATTACTGTTTTATTCTGTTCAGGTGGACAAACTTGTGGTAGAACTAGAACAGAGCCGTAACCTTAGCAATACAATTGTACACATTGACATGGATGCCTTCTATGCAGCTGTGGAGATGAGAGACAAACCAGACCTGAAGGAAAAGCCTATAGCTGTGGGATCAATGAGTATGTTGGTATGGCCAAATGTCAAACTGATATAGAAATCAATTACGTGAATCTAAAGCCTAATAAATTATACAGTCATAATGCAATATGACACTGTTACATAGAAAAAATTTGTAAGTGTGGAACACTAACAGAAATAATAGAGGGAACATTGGTTCTCAGACTAGACCATGTAAGATGGATTTTATTTTTTGGTAAAAAGTGTACTGATGAAAGTTTAAGGGATGTAAACAGATTGAAAGATGGTGGGAGGAGATGCATATAAATTCTCAGTGTTTTGAGTTTTTTCTTCGTGGAGATATGATACAATTTGATTATTTAACACTGAACTTTAAGAAAAACCTGATTACTGAGCACTAAATTTATTTAATCTCTCCTAAGTCTACCTCAAATTACCATGCTAGGAGATTTGGTGTGCGTGCAGCCATGCCTGGATTTATTGCTAAAAAGTTATGTCCACATCTAACTATAGTACCCTTAAACTTTGGAAAATACAGCAAAGTGAGTAAAGAGGTAAGTCTAAAAGTTCTCTCTAACCAAAAGTCAATGAACTTGGTATTAGACTCTATCAATACATAACTTTTAGGTAATATGAAAAGTAGTAGTTTAAATATTGAATGCTTCAGTGATGTGGCTTTGAAAACAAAACAAAAAAGGAGGGGAAAAGCATTGCATTCACCCATCTTGCTATTTAAGTCATGCTTCATTAAAAGCATGCAAATATCTATCAGCATCATTACTGATGCTGATAGAGATTTGCAGAACTGTGTAGTAAGCCAGTGGTACCACTTGAGCCTTACTATTCTTAAAACATCAAAACCATGGAGCATAATCTAATTACTGGGAAAGCACATAGGTAAAATGGAGATAATAATTTCATAGAATGCATGATCATTATTTTGAATGCTGATTACTGGAGAGAGGACCAAAGAGCATTAGTGATTTCTAAATGCAGATTCATTTGTTTCAAAAGAAGGGGCTTGAAACAAACGGCAAAAAATTAAGGAGAAAATAAATAATTTTGCTTTACTGGAACTAATTTTACTTAGTGCCAGGAGAAATACGTAGGATTACCTGAAATCCTACTAAAAAGAAGAAAAGTATCTTTTGTAGACCTGAAACCAAGCTAATGCATGGCACAAGTCTCCTGATTTCAGTAACATGCCAATATTTATTTATTCTTATGAAGCTTCTATCTGTTTACATAAATGAAGGTAATTACTAATTTTGATCCTATTTGATTTTTCTCACTTCTATTTTAATAAAGCATATATAGATATGAGTATTTCAGAATGCATTTTAACTTGTTAAGGATCTCAGATTTCATGATATGTATTTCACTTTTTGTTTGATGGGGTAATATATTAAACGTTGAGATTTATTTGGTTGTTATGTTTTTCTCTTAGGATTTGCATTGAAAATATTTAAATTTATTTCATTTTGTCTTTAAAAGTTGAGCAGTGAATCCTATCTTCAGTCAGTTTCAGAAAGATGAAGCGCATGTTTGACTAAAGTTAACAGAGAAAACATGACACAGTCAAACTGTCCTCCTTGTTTTAGGGAAAAAAAAAAAAGGTTGGGGAGAGGAGAAAAGGTAGATAATTTATTTTGACTGTTTAATTTATTATATTGCCTTCTGGGAAGACACATTATCACTGAAGATTTTTCTAACCTGTGGCATTAACCAGTGATTTAAAACATTGGCTATAATTTCAGTTTGAATATAATTTAAGACTTAAGTGTGGGGGTTTGCAGTGGTTTTTTGGTTGGTTGGCTGGGGGGGGGCTTGTTTAGTTGGGTTTGTTTTGGGGATTTTTTTAACCTTTGCATGTGTGAGGTCTGAAGCACAGTCCCTGGAAAGGTGCATCAACTCATGTGCTTTGCTGAGTTCCCAGGTCCACAGAGTTTTGTTCAGGTGGTACTACCATGTCTGTGAACCTTTTGAGTTCCTCTGAAATCGCTATACACTGATCTGAATGACCTGTGTAAAATCAAGGCATAGATTAAAGTACACTGCTCAAAATCCATTTAGTTCTCACTTATTGTTGGTATCTTGCTCCTTGTAAGAAGCAAGTAGCAGTAGTTACCAGTATCGATAAATAATTTTATGTATTAATTTTGCTTATATTACTTGGTCATCTTCAAGTTTCAGAGTATATTGGTTTACTTTAATTGTGTGTCAAGATATGCTCTTAACAGCAACACAGCTTTAAACTTCCACTGTGTGTTTATAAAGGTTAGAGAAATACTGGCTGAATATGATCCCAATTTCATGCCTGTGGGCCTAGATGAAGCCTACCTGAACATAACAGAGCACTTGGAAGAAAGACTGAACTGGCCTGAAAATAGGAGAAGATTCTTTTTTAACACAGAAGGCACCACAGAAAATGGTAAGGAAGTTATTGTCTTTTTATGCAGTTACCTGAGACTGAGGGAACAGTCAGTTTCTTTTAGGGTTCCTTGGCAGAATGAGGATGGCACTAAACAATAGTTACAATTAAAGCTTTATTTTCCTAATAGGAAGTCATGATCAGAATAGCACAGAATTTCTCCAAGCAGAGTCAATGAAGTACAATCTTTGAGCAACGTTAATACAGAATTTCTAAGACAACTTAACTTTAAAGTTTCTAATCATCTGGATCCTCCGAGGGTCATGTCAGATCTCAATACATGGATTGCTATATCAATATAACAATCATAACCTAGACTTGAATTATATTAAAGAATACTCAGTCCTTGGAGGAAGCAGAAGACACAGTGGAGGTGTCCTGGGCAGGTCCTAGTCTCCCTCCCTGTCCAGCACAGTTCTGGTCCATGTTCCCGGTTAGGACTTGAGTTTGATTTTACAGACGGTGCACTGGTGCTGTTACCATCCTTGTTCTGTGTCAGGGTCATCAACACCACCAAGCTGTCTGGGTGCCTGGGACCTTCAAGGACAGTAAGGACAGGAGTAGTCGGCCTCATGCCCATGAACCAAGGCTGGTAGGAAGGGGAAGGAGAAATCTGTTTCCTTTGTCTGCTTAAGGGCCTGATAATGAGGGGGGAGGGAGTGAATACATGACGTGGTCAGTCTCACAGAATGGCTGCTTGCCCTGTAAAATAATATTAGTTACACTAAATGCATTACCAGATGTCAGGAGAAGGGGGGTAACTCATAATGTAAGCTTCAGATAAGATGCACTCATTGAAAGTGCATAAAAGGTGTGCAGCTAATGTTTTGGACTCATAGGATTTTTTTTTTTTCTTTTTTAACCTGAGGAAAATGTGTGAAAAGTGGTAGTAAGTTTGCTTAAGGAGGTGTGAAATAAACTACTGTTCTAACAGTTATTTGTATTTTGTAAAGATGTTTCCAAAAATACTATAGAGTTCTGCGCATCAGAAACAGGAGAAAATGTCTGCAAAAACAGTATGTGTAAACACTAGTTACATGATTGTTTTACAGGAATAAAAATGGATAAAGTAATGAGCGCTGCAGAAGTTGTGGTAATTCTTGAGGTGTGACTGAATTTCATTTGGCTCTAGAAGACAGAGTTGGAACCACATCCACAACTGTATACACAATCAGGAATACTAAAAAAACAAGGAATCATACAAATGGTTGACAGATGCACAAATGAGAACATTTATATTTTAACTATTAAAAAAATATCTAAATAGTAAGAGGATAATGAAGGATTCACTATGACTGGAAAGTATTAATAGAATAGAAAGAAAAAACCAGGCATAGTCTTTACAAAATATCACTTAAGTGTAGTCATGTGCCTTTCATACTTCTTGATCATCTTCATCCTTCCAAAATACAACTGAGCACTCAGAATGTGAAAATATAACAGCAAAGTTTGTGGAGTCAGACGAATGGCTGCTGACATTATTTGTTTTATCATGACTGCAGTTGAAAATAAGAAGCTCACCAGCTTGGTGGTTCTAAAACCAGATATTCCAGAACCCTGGTTTTCTTTGGAGAATATTGAAAAAACTGCTGCAAAGGATTTATATTTCCACAAAAAAATGGAGCATCTGGCCTTCATTCTGATATGAATCAAAAATAATGCCAAAATCTTGATGTTTTTCTGCTGCTAGAGCAACAGGCCAGTAAGTATAACTTCTTGGAAGTTATATCTACTCTCCTAGCGAATTCTTCCAATCTCAGCCAAGCTCAAATCACATTAAGAACAAAGCAGTTATGATTTCTTTCTCAAAAAAAACAAACAAAAACCCAGAAAAACAAACAATGCGATTGCTTTGGCTATTTTTTTTTCCAAACAGAAAAAAACACCTGCTAATGAACTCTTTTCAGCCAGTGCAGAAGGAAATCGGTAAAGTATGTGTTTTATACACATGGATTAATTGTTTCTGTTTCTTTCTAACATAGATAAAGATGATATAAATATATCTGCCAAATTTAATGAACATGGATGTTCTTCACCGGTATTGTTTGAAGACAGCACACCTCCGATTAATGACCATCCTGAACAAAGAGATCAATTGGTGGAAAATTCAGTTGCCTTTGGAACTTCTGCAGAGGAAGTTGTGAAGGAAATTCGCTTTAGGATTGAGCAGAAGACTCAGCTGACTGCGAGTGCAGGTATTCAAACACACATGAATTATAATAATGGTTTGTATTTCCACAATATCTGCTGCTCTAATCTCAGAGAGCATTACTTAGGAAATCAGCATTGCCACAGCATTGTGCTGCAAAGAAATACACACTCTTTGCCAAAACTGCAAAGACTGTGATTTTCAAGTGCTTCAAGAGATGTCAGGGGTGTTGTGTCACTCCTGGTTTTTGTTTGTTCTCTTTGGTTGGCTTTCGTGTTAGTTTTTGGCCTTTTTTTTAATCACAGAAGTAGTTTATCACCTCTTTGCTTCTTTCTTCTTGAAATACATGTAGTGTGGAACAATGACCAGCGTGCTCAGGAGCTAAGTTTAGCACTGGTAGTTGTTATTTTAGTGTTCTGTGTAAGTTGTTTTTGAAAGCCAGTGGTCAAGTCAAATCTGTCACTGGTTGCTAGTTTGATGTTAGTTTGCATAGCAGATCCATATTGTTAAGTACTTCGAACTCCACATTTGTTCCTTGCTTAAGGCAATATCAAAATTCATCCCATCTCTGTCATTTTAATATTAATCTGGATTAGGTCACTAATGTGTGTGTCCCCAGCCACTTAGTTTGGATGCCATCTAATCTGTTCTGTGTACCAGGTCAGTGAGGTGTCAGGGAGTGCTGAGCTTTATGAAACAGATGTGGAAGACCAAGGAAGTGTTGAATGTTAAGCAGACATAAAGGAACAGCTAATAAGCAGGATGAGACGACCCTCCCATGCAGGGGATGAGACAGCCCTCCCCATGAGTAGTAGCAAAATAATAATTTTGGTCTACTGAAATTTTGTCTTTCTGAAGAATGAGTTAATGTTTACAAAACAGGCATGTTTTGTATAAGTGCATCAGGTTTTTTTTTCCCCAAAATGAAAAACGATAAGAAAGCTACTTGAAGAAATACTAGTAATCAGTAATAATAGAATTACTTAAACTTTTGAATATTATGATATATTAGGGAGCAAATAAAAATTTAGACCACTAGGGCTGTAGCACAGAGTAATTCTATTTTTCTTGCTAAACCAATTCCAAGTTTATTTGTAAAAACAGTTACTTTGATAGAGAAGAGCAATAGCGAATAGCAGTGGTAGCCCACAAAAGACTTGAATTTGGTAAATTCTGTCAAAAATAATTTAGTCTTTTTGCTGAAATACAAGGGAGAAGTATCTCCTTCTCATTAAGAGGTCATTATAACTGCCATTTTATTTCCTTTTGTCTTATCATGATCACTGTCATAAAATCGGTCAATAATGTAACTGATGTTATTATTAAACACATGATATTTAACCTCTCATGACCGAGTACTGCATGTTATGTTACTCTATCTTAAAATAGTAGGTACACTTTATCCATTACATTTGATCTACCACATGCATTTATGTTCTCACATGTCTATTATAAATTTTTTTTGCAGATTTGTACCACATCTGGTTAGCAGCTGTTGTCATTCTTCTGCTTATGTTTTGTCTTTGCCAAAAATGTAGGCTACTTTTGTGCTTTTAAGTATTGAACAGTTGAAATTAAACATTGTCTTCCATTTTTTATAAATACGGGTTTTGTTTGTTTGTTTTTAAGGAATAGCACCGAATACCCTGTTAGCAAAAATGTGTAGCGATTGTAATAAACCCAATGGGCAGTGCAGAATTGTCCCTGAGAGACAAGCAATTCTAGACTTCCTAAAAGATTTACCCATTAGAAAGGTAAGAGATACCATGACATTTACAATGCAATCATGTTTCTTATGTTCTAAAAGCAATGGACTTTTCTAGGTAGTCTGTCCAGTTGTGTTTAATTTAAATTATTACTGGTATTAAATCTACAAATGGAAAGTTTCCAGCATAATGAACTTCCTCTTTTTCAGGTGCCAGGTATTGGAAAAGTTACAGAGAAGATGTTAAAAGCCCTTGGAATTGTGACTTGCTCAGAACTTTACCAGCAGAGGGCACTGCTTTCACTTCTTTTTTCAGAAGCATCTTGGCGTAATTTCTTGGATATTTCCCTTGGTTTAGGTTCTACATATTTGGAAAAGTATGTTTTGTTTTGGTAGTTTTTTTCCCTCTTCTGTTTATAATTTTCAAAATTTTTCCTTGGGTATGTTACATACTGTATATTTTTAAGGTATTTTATTGGCAGATACTAAAATTTGGCTTTCTTAATATTTTAAAAGATCTA
Source organism: Pezoporus wallicus (assembly GCF_028554395.1). NCBI lineage: Eukaryota > Metazoa > Chordata > Aves > Psittaciformes > Psittacidae > Pezoporus > Pezoporus wallicus. Next base: position 53,569 of record NW_026642616.1, read on the forward strand.
CCTGTTACTGTTATACTTGTGGCTAAAATATACACAATGGCCAGGTATTAAAAATCAGAAGTTTGTACAACCATGTCAAATACACAAAATGCAAAAAGTCTGTCAGAGAAGTTGTGCATAAGTATGTATCAAGAAGTAAAGTCAGTGTCATTTAGGATAACCTCATAATTATTAAAATAGCTAGAGAGAAATGTGATATCCTAAGCAGAGGCATTCAGTCCTGTTTCTTGTATAAAAAACAATATACATTCATTGTTTATTATCTGTTGTAATGAAAAACCTGATCTTTGGTGGTAAATTTTCATATTTCTAATGAAAGTAAGTGAGTTTCTCTCTCTCCTACCATGTTTCATAGAATCATAGAATGGTTTGGGTTGAAAGGGACCTTAGAGATCATCTAGTTTCAACTCCTCTGCCACAGGCAGGGACACCTTCCACTAGACTAGGTTGCTTCAAGCCCTTCCAGCCTGGCCTTGAACACTGCCAGAGACAGGTCAGCCACAGCTTCTGTGGGCTACCTGTGCCAGTGTCTCACCACCTTCACGGGGAAGAATTTCTTAGTTCTAGATCTGCCTTCTGTCACCATGAAGCCATTCACCTTTGTGGGTGGACACCTTGGACCTATGTAATCACTTGTCATGCAGGGTTGTAGGTGTAACATAGTGTAACCTGTTCCATTTCTGTTCTAGTCTAGTGTTGTCCATTCTGTTCCAGTCCATTCCGTTCCATTTCATTCCGTTGCATTCCACCCCATTCCACTCTATGCCATTCCATGCTTCTCCATCCCATTCTATTCCCTATGCTCACCCTGAGGTGAATAATGCTGAGACTGTTATTTCCGTGCAGTGACAGGGGTTTTAAACTCCAAAACCACTTTGAAGGACACAAATCACAAAGCTTACAAGTGAAAACAGGATTTTATATTATGATTCCATTTGATTTTGGTTTTGTAACTTTTAATTTTATGTCATGTTACTTTTATGTTATTTTATATACTTTTTTTTTTAATGGGGGGGTTGGTTGTTGTTGTTTTTTTTTTTGTTTTGGGTTGGTTGCTTTTTTTACTTTATTCCAGAGCTCACAAGCATCAACAAAATGCACGTGTAGCCAGAAGCAGGTTGATGCCTTCTTCAGCTTAGCTTGAAAAAACATCCCTTGCAGTCTGGGAAAGAAAAGCTACAGAGCCACGGAAAGCAGCAGCAGGAAGACAGGCCAAGCAGTCCGTGTATCCTGAAGAGAGGGCACATGAAGAATGATCAATAGGACCAACCACACACAGATGTTCAAGAAGAAGCAAATAAACCCCACCAGTATTTTAAAACCCAGCATTATCATTGTGAAGGGGAACACATTTTTAATGGTGTTGTCTGAGAAATTCATTTCTTTGTTTTACAAGCACCAACTTGATTTCAGTGATTTTTAGTGTGGAGAAAGCAAGCCCTTAACATACCCACACGGGTCCTCAGTAAATGGCTCATATAAAGGTTCATTGTCTTTGAGCACCTTCTTTTAGGAATATTTGAGAATACCAAACTCGTTATTTCCAATACTTATGAACAGAAGAAAGAAATGCACTGGAGAACGCTTTACATGCAGAAAAGTTGTTAAAGGGGGGTTCAATTAAAAATGAAAGAAAGAAACAGAAAAAGCCTTAACATATCTTTAACATAGGGAATAATTTAGACATAAAGCAATCAGTTCCTCAGATAAACAAATATTCAAGTATAGAGTGCTTAATAGTTACAGGTGAGACAGCATAGGATTCATAGTTTTGTTTTTAAGTAAGACTCCTGATATGAGAAGGGAGTTTTGAGGGGTTTGTTGATGGTTTGGTTTTGTTTTTTTTTTTCGTTTTACAGACTGTTGACATCTCTGCCTGATCTGTGTCTTTACTTTTCATCTACAGTATAAGGTTTTTTAAAGAAACTTCTTCAATTTCATACTCATTTAAATTTTATATAGAAGATTTATAGAAGAAGTTAGCATCCAGATCTTTGAGATACTGCTGTTAGTTATTGAATCATGATTGGTTGAATTAAGAGTTTATTGAAAATGTAACAGTTGACGGTAAAGTGAGTTTAATAAATTTAAATTGTTTTTGTTTTTAAAGGGATGGAGAAAGAAAAAGTATGAGCACTGAAAGGTATGCCTCTTTAACGCTGAAAAAACAGTAATCACTAATCCTATATAATACAAGATAGAGTATACTGTAAATATAATTTCATTGTGTAATGTGTGTTAAAAAAAAAAACAAACCACTAGCCTACTAAAACAGATTCAAGCTTGCCTTTTTTTTTTTTATTTTTTTCCCCTTGACTTCAAAATACTGTGTAATTGTTCTGGCAGTTTGTGTGTTCTCTTCCTCATCATGTGATCCTCCTAATACCTTTAATTCATCAAAGTGGTCTTCGAGCCATAATACAGGGTGGAAATACATAACGGATTGAATTTTTTTTTATATGTTCCAGTAATGTCAGTATCAGCCTATTAGCCTTCAGTCCCATGCATAGCAAGTATAGCGTAAGATAGACTTGTAAAGCAGAAAATAATTTTGCTTGGTTAAATAAAATTTCTGACTTTTATGTTTTTACCAGTGTTAAGTTCCTTAAGGTGGTGTATGTCATTCTCAGAAGTTCATTTTAAAAAAATAAATACTGCCAGGAGAATGCGTATAGCATCATAATAATTATCTCTACCCTCATGTGTTGCATCATCTTAGAAAACAAGATTTTTATTCCTACGGACTTGGTAGTTGTGGGCATCTTATGGAAGCTCCATAAGGTTTTGTGCAACCAAAACTGAGGATTTTATGGCTGTAGTCCTGTGCTGGTTTGCAGGCAGACAGATAATCTGGGTAGCCTCTTGTACTTTAGCTTTTCTTAACTTCCTTTTTCCCTGAAGGAAACAGTTTTAGATCAGAGATGTTAGTGAGCTGGTGAGATCATGAAACTTGTTTATAGGGGGGGAAAGATGGACCTGAAATGGCATTGTCTCTATCCTGCCCCTTTCAAACCCAGGATTTACAACCCAGTTGCTGCAGTGTTGTAACTGCAGCATTGCCAGGACAGCATAAATTATGACTTGGATAATGGCATGGAACCCACAGCACAATATTCATCCCAATAGTTCAGCAGCGTGCATATATTCTTAGGGAAACGGGAATCATAACAGAGGATGACTTTTCAATATGATCCGGTAAATCTGAATATAACTTAGAGATGTAAAATGCAGTGTGACTATAGTGACTTTACACTTGTTAATATAAAGCTTGGCATGAAATAATGGATCTGTGAGACCTTTCCAAAAGCATCTGGTTGCAGTAAGTTTTGCTTCCTGTTTCTCTTAAAACCACTACTAACTGAAGGTTGCCTTTCCTGTCATGTTATTACTAAAAAGCAGATGCACAACAACAGAAAAATAATGCTGTAATTCCGCTGGTAGCAGTTAGCAACATTTTTGGCAGAAAGATAGTTTTTCTTCCTCTGAAGCTAAACATAATTATCCTAGCTGACTTTTTTTGTTAGCATCTGCATTATTTATTTATGATATGTGTCTCTAATGTTGACTTTCCAATCCTTTCTTTCTTTTGATATTACAGAGCACTGTACAAAAGAGATTAAATACCAGTTATTTAGCTGTCCTCATGAGTTCGATTAGTGTTAGTGTTCTTTTGCATATATTAAAGCATTAATGACCTTAAATCTAATACATTTTCAAATAGTGCATGAAAATTTGAAAGCCAGATTATTTTGTTATTTGAAAGGCTTCGCAAACATTTTGAAATGCATAAATGTGCACAAATCTTTCTGTATATTTTGGCTATTAATATTCTTTTTTCCTTGAAGTGAGCACTCAAACCTATACAACTTACTAATGCAGGTTTGTTTAACTGTACAAGAAAATTTTAGATGGCAGCCACTGAGCAATTTTTAGGATTCATACTGAAAAGATGTCATATCTTTGTCTTAGAACATTCAGTGAAATGAACACAGCAGAAGACCAATACAGCCTGTGTCGAGAACTCTGCAGAGACCTTGCTCAAGACCTACAGAAAGAGGGACTTAAGGTATTTATATTATTCTCTGTAGCTTGCAAAATGACAGCACTTTGCACTAAAACTTACTAAATATTTTAGTTATGTTAGCGTGTTATTTTAGTAACGTGAGTGCTTTCAGCAGCATCATACCATACATAGGATGTCTTTGATTCTTTAATTTGCAGATGCTTAGAATGATTTAGGCAGCACTCATTAGGTGGCAATCTAATAATGAGTGGGAAAAATTAATTAACTAAGTTGTTTAGCATGCAAGCATTTTATGCTTAAAGTAATGTTTATAAACAAGTAATGGAACCGATTGTGATCTGTGCTTTGTTCGATCATGTGATACTAATGTGTTCAAGCGCTGTGTTTCTTTCCCATATTCATACGGGATCCAGTCAATAGCCAGTAGTGTATTTTAAGAAGTACACATGTCCCAGACTTGCTTACAAGTTATTCATCCCATTCAGTGGTATGAATGATAGGAGCAGTCCCTGTATTCCTTCTCACCAAGTTTCTGTCTTTCATATGGAAAGAACAGTTCATATTTTCTATGGATGTCTTTATGGTAAAGCAGGGATTGACATTCAAGACCTAAGGGAATTGTGATTAGTCTTCTTCAACCATAAAAGATTGTCTCAAAAGATGATAGGTTGAAAAAGAAATCATCAGCTAATAAGGATGAAGAGATAAGCTTACAACAGCACCAGAACAAAAGGAATGCCATTTGTTTACATTTGGAGGGACACACTAAATTGCACAAATGGTGTAGAAGGTGTGACCAGGGGAATATCTGTGCCGGACAGATGCTGTGTGTGGCTCTGCTAGCACAATGCAAGAGGATGGAAGTCTTCAGTGAATCCTCAACTGGATAGCTCTTGTACTTCAGTAATTTTCCCTGCAAAATTAAGATATCAGGCACTGAAAGTTAAGAAAATAATTGTTTTGTAGGCAGGTTAGAAGTTGTGACTGTAGCAGAGCATGAAACCTATTGAACATGCACTGGTGGCAGATGGTCTGTTGGGAACCATAGCCAAATCACCCAGTCAGAGAATTCAACTTTGGCAGCAGTTTAGGAGCAAGCGCAGAAGCTTGCAGACAAATTCTTGGTAGTGCCCCTTGCTGTACACAGATACGCACACTGTCTTGACTATAGCTTTAGGGCTATATAGATGCTATGTAATTTTTTTTGTTTTCTGTGCTGTATTTGATACGCTTAACCTTTTTCTTTTCTCTCTTTCCCCCTTTTTCTCTCCTCTCCCACCCCCATCATCCCAGGGTAAAACTGTTACCTTGAAACTAAAGAATGTGAACTTTGAAGTAAAAACAAGAGCTTCAAGTGTGCTGTCTTCTGTTTCTACTGAGGAAGAAATATTTGCTGTTGCTAAAGACTTGTTAGGAACAGAAATTGATAGTGTTGCTCCTCACCCTTTACGGATACGACTTATGGGTAAAATATTTCAAACTTATTCTTCCTTTTCAGAGTTAGCTCTTATAATGCATAAAAATAATAGACTGTAGTCTAAAGTAATGGTATAAATGGTTGATGGAATTATAGAATGGTTAGGATTGGAAGGGACCTTAAGATCATCTAATTCCAGCCCCACTGTCCATGGGCAGGGATACCTTCCACTAGACCAGGTTGCTCAAGGCTCTGTTCTTGAACGCTTCCAGGGATGGAGCATTTACAACTTCCTTGGGAAGCCTGTTCTAGTGTCTCACCACTCTCACAGTAAAGAGCTTCTTCCTTATATCTAACCTGAACTTCCCCTGTTTAAGTTTGAGCCCATTACCCTTTGTCCTATCACTGCAGCCCCTGATGAAGAATGGCATCCTTGTAGGCCCCCTTCAGATTTTGGAAGGCTGCTATGAGGTCTCCATGCAGCCTTCTCTTCTCCAGACTGAACAGCCCCAACTTTCTCATCCTGTCTTCTTATGGGAGCTGTGCTACCCCCTTTATCATCCTTGTGTCCTCATGTGAATTTGCCCAACAGCTCCATCTTCTTTTTATGTTGGGAGCACCAGAACTGCACACAGTACTCCAAGTGGGGTCTCATGAGAGCAGAGCAGAGGAGCAGAATTAAGTCCTCCAACCTGCTGACCATGCTGCTTCTGATGCAGCTCAGGATATAGTTGGCTTTCTGCACTGCGAGTGCACACTGCTTTATTCTTTCTTGCAAAGTAGAATCAGTTGTGGAGTCCTGAATGGTCCTGACTGAGAAATGTTTTCCTAATTGAGGTTCTACTTTCCTTACCACCTGTTAGCCCCGGAACAGCACACACTGGCACAAAAGTAGAATCTTAATGCATAGCAGTGCTTAATTCTGCTGTCTTGAAAGAGCTTTTAAATCTGCTTTGCACCACAGCACCACGTAGTTTCTTTTCATAACCTGTTTTAGAAACAAATGCTTTAAATAGAAGTGCTTATAGATTTGCAAATGCTATATTCTGCGAGAAAATTGAACGTCTCTGCAAAATAGACTTTTGATTCTGAGATCCATGTGTTTCACATGCTTATACATTCTGCTTGAACTGTTCAGTGATACATAAAAATTATTTGTTGATTGCATTAGAATACACTTAAGAAAAATTATATTGGTAGGAAAAAATAATGCAAAACTCTTTCATGCTGAATTATGTATGTTAAGGTTCTGCCGTAGTGTTATGGTTCAGTCAGTTAAAACTTCATGGATATTGAAGTCAGTATATGGTTGGGCAAGTGTTCGGATCTGATAAAATAGTATTGTGATCTATTGTTAGTATCTGATGGTAGTATAGGCTCTGTTGAGAGATAAAATTCATTTTTATTGAGTGTATGCATACCAGGACAACCTGAAAAGGTTTTAATTAGAATTAGTATTAAGTTTTCATAAAACTGATATTATAAATTTTGTTTTCATCATCAGGTGTACGAGTATCAGGATTTCTGAGTGAAGAAGAGAGGAAATACCAACAAAAAAGCATTATGAGTTTCTTAAAATCAGGAAAAGAAACTGGTTTTCTTAGACTTCAGCCAGGGAAGTCCAACAAAGAATATTTCAGAAACAAATCAGAAGCATCTACCACAGGGAGTTTTTTTGATAAAAAGCGAGCTGCAAGAAAGCTAAATGGTGAGAATCCTTCTCCAAATAAATCTGTAGGTAAGCATCTATTTCATGATAGGAAATCATCAGCAAATTTTGTAGAAGAAACAAAGGAAGTCACAGACTTGCAGGATTCTAGTGATGTAGGTAAGATCTTCACCTGCCCTGTTTGCTTTGAGGATCAAAGCAGCAGTAGTTTGGAAGAGCTTAACAGGCATATTGATGTGTGCCTCAGTGGGACTCTTTTTAAAGATACTGTGGAAATAACCAAGAATTATGATTCAAGAGAAAATACGTGTAACTTTCTTCCGCAGTTTAAAAATGAAAATGTTGATGTATGTCAAAAAAATAAACCAGATCAACTAGCTGGAACAGACCAGTCTGCGAGTACATCTGGGAACTCTATCAGCAATAGCACAGAAAAATTCACTCAAATAATATCTGATAAACCTCACAGAGGAAGACAGCCTAGCAGTCTCAGTGATATTGCTAGAAGCATGTGTATGAAACAGTGTCTCCTCCCCAAAGGAATCTCACAAGACAGTGAAGACCATTTTGAAAAGACTGAACATACAGAAGAAAATAATTCATCCTGTTTCTTTGAAAGCAAAGAAGACAGTGTTCTTGTTTGTCCAGTTTGTAATTCAGAACAGAAAACAACAAGTCTTGTGTCATTTAACAGACATGTGGACGTCTGCTTAAATAAAGGCCTTATCCAGGAACTGACAGAAAAGAAAGATTTTCCTACAAAGACTTCTAATACGGAAAACTCAAACAGAGTTGGTGAGTGTGCGCACTAAGATACATTGGATTATTCAGTTTATTTGCTTGTACAATTAATATGGTAATGGTATACCTGGAACTTTTCAAAAAGGGCTTTATGATTTTTCCAACAAATTAATTTGAGTAAAGGCTATGTAAGAGTTTGCATTTTTTATATCAAACTAGTTTTCATTGCAACTAGATTTATTAATGCAATGTTAGTCACACAGTGCATTCTCATTTGCTATAATGGTAGCAAATGGAGAAATTACTGCTCATTTCTGTGAATTGCATTTTGCTACTCCCCAGCTGTGTTCAGAAGGGTGTTTGTAAGGCCACTGGAATCTAAATGAAAATCAGTGAAAACATCTTCAACCTGGATTGTTGCAAAGATGCAGCTGACAGAAAGTTCTATTGTATAACGTGCTGGCAAATACAGAGAGGTGGTGAGCTAGAGCATAAAGGCAGAAACTGCAAGTGTGTTTTACATCTGATAAAGTGTATCACGTAACTCCACCTGTAACATGCCAAACCAGCAGCATGACTCAAGTAGTTTCTCCTTTTGATGAAGAGTTAATCTTTGGCCATGTTAGAGAATATGTGAAGGTAGTTAAGTATCTACATACAGTACTTTGTCACTAATCTAAATTTGGGGCTTTATAAGAGGAATTTAAAATGTTAGTGTTAGAATATTCAGAACACAACTTAGACTTACAATATGAATCTTTTACACAAAAAAACCCCTTTATAAGCAGTATTATTTGTTGTGCAGACAGGCTTTGTTTTAAATGAAAAAACTTGCTATTGGCAAAGATTATTTCCTCCCTGAAGGATAAAAAAAATTAACAAAACAGTTTTCAGCAACCACCTTGAAAATCAACTACATTATGCTAAAATACTTCTGGAAAACCACAAGCAGATTCAAATAAATCCCTTAGGATTCAATAAATTAAAGGCTTTTTGTTTTCCTCTCTTAATAATGTTAATATAAACTACAGTTCTCTAACTGCAGATAATACGTTATTTGCTCCTTCAGATAGATCAAATTAAGTTATGAAAAAAAATAAGTTTACCAAAAACTTTTTTTTAAAGTTCTGCCATGTGTCATTTTCGACGTGTCATTTCATTACTGAATTAAATAATTCTGGTGGTTTCCAATTACTTTTCAGGAGGTTTAAGCAGAGGACAGCAATGCGTGAATCCATCACAAGGAACGAAAAGGTAAGGTTTTTCTGGAAACTTGAGTACACAAGTGATTTTAAAATAATAAAGTTTTGAAATCCAATGTTGTAAAAATTGTGTAGGCTTGCATTGTGTATTTGAATATCTTACCAGTTTTTGGTTGTTTTTTTTTTCTTTTTTTAGGTCTGGACTAACAACTTCACAGTCAGCATCAAAAAAGGCCAAATCAGGCAATTCCAAGCATACAATTGAAATGTTTTTTAAATGACTGTGTAGCAGCATATTCTATATGAAGTATTTCATAATATTTTATCCTGCAAATTAATTTAGCATTGACGGTAGGCTGGATTGAGATGCCAGTCACTCTAGAGCCATGGTATGCCTGTGTAAACATGATGACTGAGGTAGAAAGAGCTGCAGCTGAGGTAATTTTATTTGTTTGTGTGGCATTTTTTTGAGAATAATATTGAGGTTTTTTTCCAGCTGTTCCTTAGAATCAAAATTTGCTAGCACAGCCTCATGAATTCTCTCTGCTGTTCAACAAACAGAACAGCTGCCATTAAGCAAGCCTGTAGGGCAAGGTCCATGGAAAGCAGGAATCATTAGCTAGGGTACCATGTTGTGCTTACTTGATGGCCCCCTTCCCACACCTACCTGCCATCTTCTCTGTTGGTTGTATTGGCCATGGTAGCCATAGTAGCTCAGACAGACACTTTCTTGGACAATTCAACACCAAATTTAACTGAGGTATGATCTGTGTGGTAACAAAGACAACCTGAGTTGCTTGATTTCAGCCTATGAATGTCTGTCTTCTCAGTAGATACAAAAATTGCTTGGTCTTGCAGTTTCAAAGGGAAAGAGCAAAAACATAAAGCACTATCTGGCTTTCATTGTTGTCATTGAAAATGTCTTCAGTAAGAGTTGATGGACCAGCCCTGAAGCATTCATTGTGATGAGATGCAGGATGACTTGACTTATTTAAAAAATGTTAATAAACCTGTTGGTGGAAGAAGGATGTGTTCAGGCTGGTGAGACAAATGCTGTTTAATCCTTACCCTGTCCAGAGAGACTGAGAACTTCAATTTTTGTCACAATTGTGAAATTCTTACTGGTCAGTAGCGATAAATTTACTCTGAATAAAAGGACTAATGGTGCAATAATAATATGAATTATGTGCAAATATGCAAGATATTGGTTTTTGTATTATATACCTATCTCTTTAAAATTATTTTGTATTCTGAATAAGCAGTATTTTGTGAGTGCGTATGTGGAAGGAGGAAGCTGTAAAGTGCAAATATTTAGAATATTTTGGTTAGTTTTTTTTCTGTTCAAGATTAATTTCTTTCTTAAATGTAGAAATCTTTTTATAATAAAGTATCAGGAAAATAATTTATGATGACAGCCAGATTTCTCATAAATTAATCAATGTCAAACTATATATGAAAAATGATTTTTAATTGGAAAATATTCTACGAGAAGTTACTATAGAAGCATCTGTTCTGTTGTTTAACTGTATTAGAAGAACTTTGAGTTTGCTTGGGTTTTGAACAAATTGTATGTTTTAGATGCCCAGGGTAAGTCCAGAATGTGCTTTTTTGTTTCTAAACTTCCTAGAATTGTTTCACTATCTCTACCTGCTCATCTGTTTGTTTGCCAAATGCCACTGTACCCACAGCTCTGTCACTTTAAATCATGTCAGTGCTTCCTTATCTGCTTCAGACCAAATCAGCTGGACTAGTTTGACTGTGTAAGCTGACTGTGTGGATTTTTTCTAAACTGGGTCAGTGAGCGTTCAGCATGAGCTGGCAGAGGTGGGAGCTGGAAAGTTTTAGTTAACATAAAAGCAACTGAGGGAACAATGACTTAAGCTGCCGCTGCTGTTTAGAAAGTGGACACCTGTCCCTTTATTAGTTTTTATCTATCTGGTTCAATAAAGTATAGAATATAACTATTAACTTGTCATTGTGTGTATTTCTTTAAAAATGTGTATTTTTAAATATGCATTCCTTAGCAAAAAGTAAAATAATGTGCTTGAACAAATTGCTCTGGATTCTGCATTTCTGTTAGTGTCAGTCTTTTCTGCATGTTGCTGGGGTTGCTCGGAAGAGCCAAGGTTGTGGGAAGTGCTTAGAAGTGTGTCACACTTGCTATTTGCAAAGTTTGAGCACATAAGGTATAGTTCTACTGGCAGAGTTAGTTAAGAAACTGGGGATATGGCTGTGAAAGAGTATTGTATGATTGTAATTAGAACTGGAAACTAACAGCTGGTATTTCCAGACCGTAAAATTATGATCTTGGTTTAAGATTCACACTGTAACTCGTGCTCTGCATGAGGCTGTAAATCTGTTTCTCCTTTGGTGCTAGCTTTGTAGGCAAACCTACTTACCCCAAAGTTGTCTGTTGTCTCTTACTTCTAAAAGGAACATTTCTGTTGCAAACAATGGGTCTGTATTAGTAGCCCAGTCATCATACAGGGAAAAAAAAAGAAACTCTAAAGAAATTTTGCTGTAACATTTGGTTCACAGGAAGCAAGAAGTGAAATCCTGTGATTCAGCTATGGCTAAATGAGTTACTTGTTCTTCTCACTCTGGGTTTATTTTCAGAGAGTTTTTTTCAGCTGAGTAATATTCATCTACTGAAAGTACAGTTGATGAAACTGTCTTATCAAGCCTAGGTGTATCAAGTGTGAAGTTTCTTATGCATTACAGCCTGACTGCATCAAAAATGTTTAAAGGAAAAAAAGGACTGTAAAATCTCTTCTTGTATGATAAGCAGAATCTGAACAAATAGCTTTGTTCCAAGTTTGCTCAGTTTACAAGCTTTTGAGTCTGTCAGATTAATTCTGCTATGGACATGTATGGTGTTAATAATCTCGGAAGTTAAGATGACTGTAATTTTAGTATAAAGAAGAAATTATAGTGAAGGAACTGAAATGTGCCTTCAGTTGTCTAAGGCTGAATATCTGTAGTACTGCATTCTTCTCCAATATTGGTGCTACTTCTCCAATATAGAATCATAGAATAGTTAGGGTTGGAAAGGACCTTAAGATCATCCAGTTCCAACCCCCCTGCCATGGGCACAGACACCTCACACTAAACCATGTAACCCAAGGCTCTGCCCAGCCTGGCCTTGAACACCGCCAGGGATGGAGCATGCACAGCCTCCCTGGGAACCCCATTCCAGTGCCTCACCACCCTTACAGGAAAGAATTTCTTCCTTATATCCAATCTAAACTTCCCCTATTTAAGTTTTAACCTGTTACCCCTTGTCCTGTCACTACAGTCCCTAATGAAGAGTACATCCCCAGGATCTTTATAGGACCGCTTCAGGTACTCAAAGGCTGTTACAAGATCTCCATGCAGCCTTCTCTTCTCCAGGCTGAACAGCCCCAACTTTCTCAGCCTCTCTTCATACAGGAGCTGCTCCAGCCCCCTAATCATCCTCGTGGCCCTCCTCTGGACTTTTTCAAACAGTTCCATGTCCTTTTTATGTTGAGGACATCAGAACTGCACACGATACTCCAAGTGAGGTCTCATGAGAGCAGAGTAGAGGGGCAGGATCACCTCCTTCAACCTGCTAGTCACGCTCCTTTTGATGCAGCCCAGGATACAGTTGGCTTTCTGGGCTGTGAGCACACACCGGAGCCCGCTCATGTTAGATTTCTCATCGACCAACACCCCCAAATCCTTCTCCGCAGGGCTGCTCTGAATCTCTTCTCTGCCCAACCTGTAGCTGTGCCTGGGATTGCTCCAACCCAGGTGTAGGACCTTGCACTTGGCATGGTTAAACTTCATAAGGTTGGCATTAGCCCACCTCACAAGCATGTTGAGGTCCCTCTGGATGGCATTCCTTCTCTCCAGCGTATCAACCGAACCACACAGCTTGGTGTCATCGGCAAACTTGCTGAGGGCACACTCAATCCCACTGTCCATGTCAGCGACAAAGATGTTGAACAAGACCAGTCCCAACACTGATCCGTGAGGGACACCACTCGTTACTGGTCTCCAGCCAGACATTGAGCCATTGACCACAACATTGATGGCGTGCGGCCATCCAGCCAGTTCTATATCCACCGAGTGGTCCATCCATCAAAGTGATGTCTCTCTGGTTTAGAGACAAGGATGTTGTGTGGGACAGTGTTGAATGCTTTGCACAAGTCCAGGCAGATGATGTCAACTGCTCTGTCCCTGTCTATCAGTTCTGTAGCCCCATCATAGAAGATCACCAAATTGGTCAGGCAGGATTTCCCCTTAGTGAAGCCATGCTGGCTGTCACCAAGCACCTTGCTGTTTTTCATGTGCCTTAGCATGCCTTCCAGGAGAATCTGCTCCAAGATTTTGCCAGGCACAGAGGTGAGACTGACTGGTCTGTGATTCCCCGGGTCATCCATTTTCCCCTTCTTGAAAATGGGGGTTATATTTCCCTTTTTCCAGTCATTGGGAACTTCACCTGACTGCCATGATTTTTGAAATATGATGGCCAGTGGCTTAGCAACTTCATTTGCCAGCTCCTTCAGGACCCGTGGATGGATTTCATCAGGTCGTATGGACTTGTGCACATTCAGGTTCTCAAGATGGTCTCGAGCCAGATCCTCTCCTACAGTGGGCCCAAGGTCTTCATTCTCACAATCCCTGCGTCTGCCTTCCAAGACTTGGGTGGTGTGGTCAGAGCCTTTGCCAGTGAAGACTGAGGCAAAGTAGTCATTAAAAACCTCAGCCTTCTCCAAATCCAGGGTAGCCACTTCTCCTGATAGCTTCTGGAGGGTGCCCATATTGTCCCCAGTCTGTCTTTCATGCGCTACATACCTAATGATGTCCCTAGCTTCCTGGACAACATCTCTGTATTCTTCCCAGGCCGCCTTTCCTTGCTCCCACCTTTAATAAGCCTCTTTTATCCCTTGAATTTTCCTCAGGAGCTCTTTATCCATTCAAGGAGGTCTCCTGGCCCTCCTGCTGCACTTCCTTCTGGTTGGGATGCAACACTCTTGAGCTTCCAGTAGGTGATCCTTGAATATCATCCAACAGTCTCGGGCCCCCCTGCCCCCTAGGGCTGTATCCCATGGAACCTTCCTAAGCAGGTTCCCTAATTGGCCAAAGTCTGTTCTTTTGCAGTCCAGGTCAGTGAGCTTGCTGCACACTCTTCTCACTGTCCTGAGGATCTCAAATTCGAGCATCTCGTGATCGCTGCAAGCAAGGCTGCCCTGGAGAGTCACATTTCCAACGAGCCCTTCCCTATTGGTGAGCACGAGGTCAAGCATGGCACCTCTCCTTGTCGGCTCCTCTAATATTTATTTAGGAATGTCAGCAATATCAAAGGCTGTTTGTAAAGTCAAATTTAATTTAGTCACTTTAAAGAGGTTTTATGCTTATCTCTGAAAATCACTGAAATCATGAAATATCAATGCTGGCTCTAGTATGCCAAAGTAACTGTTGACTTTAAGATAAACCTAGAAATACGAAGATTAGGTGGACCTTGGTATATCAGTTCACAAAAACTGAACCTTTTGGGATGTATGTATTGATTTTGACTGGACTTTGACAAAGTAAATGAAAGTCTACCTGAAAATGAAGAGTCTGGCGACTGGATCAATGCCGCTATTGCACATGTGTATTTCTGCCCACATCTATGGCAGAAGCACCTCAGTCTCTCACCTCCCAAGGCTGTATCAAGCGTGCAAGGGCACAGGGAATGTGACCCCCTCCACTCCATTGAACACTGGTTGACAGCAGCAAGAATAACTGCCAAGAGGGATTTTCCCTGAAATAACTTTTAGCTTTGCAGAGAGCTCCATGACTACCCTGTAATTGGTGACAAGTCGCCTGGTTCTGGGGCTCCTGTGTGAGCTGCAATGTCTCTGTGTGTCTGTACCTATGTACTTGTGGCATTGCTTTTCAAAACTGCCTCGTTTGTGAGATGATAGGGGAATCACTTAAGCAACGAGGATTATTTTTTTGTCTTGTGAGTGCATCTGTTGGTGCAGACTGCTATCTGCATGTAATGCTAGAGAAGATCTTGGGGGGATTGTGCAAGCGTGACCCTGTTCAGTGCCTAGCTAGTTCATAGAATCATCCCATCCTTTTTATTGGCCCCTTTTAAGGATTGAAAGTCTGCTAGGAGTCTTCTCCAGGCTGAATAGAGTCACAGAATAGTTTGGGTTGAAAGGGATCTTCAAAGGTCATCTAGTCCAAACCATGTCAAGAAATCCTGTGTAGCTAGTGCCTGGTTTCTTTTAAAATGAATTCCTAAGGCTGCTTAGCACCTCTCCCTCCCTGGGCGCTGTGTCCCAGTGCCGGGTGCTGCTGCAGGCACACCCGCAAGGGGTGCTGGGCCTTGCCTGGGTGTGCTCTGCTCAAAGCTTGGGCCCCAAGAACCGGTTTGTCAGGGCCAGTGAAGGGCACCTCCCTCAGCACCCGACCTGGGCCCGTTCCCTTGTGTGAGGAGGAAGAAGAGGCGAGGACAGCGATGAAGGGGCTGAACCACCTGCTCCATGCCGGGAAGAAGGCCACACATGGAGCCACCGCAGCCAGCCATGATGGCCGTGAGTGTGTGGGGGTCAGAGGCAAGGCTGCCCTGTCAGGGTGCCAGGATGGTGGGGCCCACCCCAACCCCCTTTTGCCTCAACCATGGAACAAAAGGGATTGGGGGGGAAGGAAGAGATTAAATGTGAGCTGCTTTATATGTAGTAGAAGACATCAGCAAGGATGTGTGGATGTGGGGTTGGGAGCTGGGGTTTGGCACCTGTGCTTTCCGTGAACTGCACAATGCCCGCTTTACCTGCACCCCGCAGTGGTCTGAGGGGGGTCGCTGGAGTTAGTCACATCCCTGGGGCTGAGCACCTGCCAGCAGTAACACAGCTGACCAGCACCCCTGTTCTGGGATTCAGTCAGTCTTGTGGCCTTGCCCTCAGCAGCACAACTCCCGGTGAGGATTCAGCACGCAAACCGGCTTGTGAAAGAAAAGCCCACTCTGGCCTGGGCTGCAACTACTAAAAACACATTAATTTGTGCAAACTGAGTGGTAATTTTTCAGTCCTGCCGCAGCCCTGTCCTGTGATCACAGCATGACAGCCAGAAGCCGTCCTCCTGCACCGTGCTTTCTGATTCCAGGCTGGCAAAGAGGGCAGATAGAAAAGAAACAAATAAAAGTACAGTTGGACTCAATAGGTAGTTCTTCCCATTGCTTCTTTGAACTGGAAAACAATTATTCTAGAAAAAGACCCTTCATGACTTAATGAAATACCTGCTTTGCCCCTGTCATTGTATTTCCAGTAACAAGAAAATGTAGAAGGAAATATTACCAAAGTATTAAATATTTTATTTAATTTTTAGAAAAAAATAAATATTTTTGTTATTTGAATCTGAATATTGTTCATATTTCTGTATTTTTTCTCCTTGGAACTCTTCAGCCAATTCAAGTTCCTGTTTAGCAATTTTGAGACAATTTAGTGCTTTTTGAGACAATGACAGATTTCATCTTGTGAATGACTACAACAGGAAATTAAGAAAGGAGCAGGGGTAGGGAGGTGGAAAAATTTCCATTGCTGATGAGTATTGAAACCTCTGGTGCGCTCTTTTACTCCATGGGAAGTCATCCTTATTTGTGTTATTACTGAAAGACAGATTAAGGCCACTAAAATCAGATGTAAATATGAGGAAAGAAAAATTGAAGGTACTTCAGAGCTTGAGTTTCTGTGAAGAAGACATTCTGTTTTCAGGTCAACGAAGTGATTTACTTTTCTTTTTACTTCCTTTCCCTTCCAAGAGAGAAGAAATGTTAGGATGTTCAATTTGCCACGGACCGGACCCTCTACAAAGGAAATGAAGTGAAAATTACTACTTTATTAGCTCAAAAGAAAAATTGAATCTATTTTCTAATTATATAGTTACAATAGAACCTGTAGGGCAATGAGCCAGACATTTTGTATGAAGCCAAAGAAAATAACCACCCAAAAAGACTGACAGCCACAAATACATAATCAGTTGCTGCTGTCACATGAAAATAGAGTGATTTCTAATAACGCATGGTCTGCCAAATCGTGGATACCACAGCTTGGATAGAAGGCTTCCAGGAATTTGTAGTCTGACAGCTCTATACTGCTGTAATTTCATGCATAAAAAAATTATTTTTCAAGAGCAGCAAAAGGTTATGCAGCTAGTCGGTGCCATAGTGTCTCTGGATTGCCACTGCTCTTAATGCCTGAGTTAAGATGTATTAAGGAAAAACACACCCAGAGCAAAAGGCCTTTATTTTTTTGTGACTTCTGGGACAGGAGAGAAAAGATCAGTTATTAATACTTTGTCAGAACCACAACAAAATGCAGATACAGTAAAGAAATATAATTCTTTTTTCTTGAAGGCAGTGCAAGTAAACTGTTGTTCCTGAATCACAGAATGTTCATGTTAGGGTTGAAAAGGACCTTAAGATCACCAAGTTCCAATCCTCCTGCCTGTGGGGAGGGACACCTTCCACTGGGCCAGGTTGTCCTGAGATGCAGCAGCATTTATCTTTGCATCCTCGTGCAAGATACATGTATGAGTGCTCAGCAGCAGGCAGTAGGAATGAATATGGCCTAATTGCAACTAGTTGCAGCTAATTGGTGCCCTGCATTTTGTGTTTTCATGTTTGACCAAAATTGCTTTGAGCAAGATACCCTATGACCGTTGTTTTAC
Organism: Pezoporus wallicus; assembly: GCF_028554395.1. Lineage (NCBI taxonomy): Eukaryota > Metazoa > Chordata > Aves > Psittaciformes > Psittacidae > Pezoporus > Pezoporus wallicus. Next base: position 71,304 of record NW_026642616.1, read on the forward strand.
CAGTGTTTGAAATCTAGATAGTGAAAGCCCTGCTGGATAGTTCTTTAGAGTGCAGACTATGAAAACACACTTGTATCACAACAAGTGAGATACTTACTCTGCAAAGATCCCTGTTCATGATGCTGATGTTGCTGTCAGCCACTCTCCTTGTCACCGGCTTTGTGTAGTGTATTCTGTGATTTTCAGAGGATTTTGGGAGGATGCTTTTGTTGTTAGAGGTGATTGGATAATGTTATAGGAAAGCTGAAAACAGTTCTGAAAATGTCCAGTTTAATTTCTAGCTCATTATGTATAGTACAACTGCAATTATTTCCACTGAGATAATAATCATGTAGAATGGCATTAAGTGAATGTCATACTGATTTTCCTTAGTATGCTCTGCAATTATAATACTTCAAGCTGTATTCTCATTTGGCATTAATGAACTTAGACATAATGCAGTAGGATGAACTTTCATGAGAGGTCTCTAAGGAACAGATAATTGCTGCAGTTTCTAGCTCAACAGAGACTGCTGTCCTCTTTGGCGATATCATTGGACAAGTGGCTTTCAGGCCAAAATAGTCTAGACAGAAGATACCTAAGCAATTAACTTTTAAAGTGTTATATCCTACGAAATTAAAAATATCTACTAACATTTTGCTACACTAATTTATTGTAAATGTTTCATTAAATGCTAAGGTAGGAACATAAGACATACTCTTACCTCTAAGTTAGCTAAACCAGTTATTAGACATTGGAATTTTATTTTCCAAAGTTACTGAATATTATGAGTCTAAATGCACACTGCAGCTACTTCAATTGACCAAACGGATATTCATTTTTAGGTTTAGATATTAAAGGAAGGTCCCAATTTAATAGTAAATTCCACAGAGTAGCCAAATTTTGAGTTCAAGTACATATCTCTTTCAACACACCCTCTTCCCACCCCCCATGAAACCGCTGATTTGTTTGATTGTTTGGGGGGGCTTGTTTTGTTTCCAGTTGGATCATACCATTTGGTTACTGTTTTACATTTTTATGTATTTTGGTGATGTGTTCTGTTTTCAAACAGACCAACTTTTCCAATAATAGGAAATAAATGCTTCCATTTGTACTGTTTTGTGCCAGTAAAATATTTTGGGACCCATTTAGATGCCAGAGCCTTATAAATTAACTCCTGTTCCTGTGAGCAGCGCGAATAATAGTAATCCATGCTGTGAAAAGTCTGCCTCTTTGCACTTAGAAGTTGGAACTCGAAACATTAGCCAGATGTCTCTAGAGGAGAAAAAGGTAATCCTGGAACACCTCTATCATGAGAAAAGCAAATGATTTTCATAACATATGTAATCAGGACAAATAACAGAAAGTAAGAACAGTACCATAATTTCTTATGTTGGTTATGGCTATTTTTTTAATAATACAATTTTTTCATCATGTTTTTCCACAGTATTGCCAGATGAGAGAGAATTTCAATATGCTGCTAAAATGAACAATCTGGAAACCATGGAAAAGCTGTTTAAAAAGAATATTAATATAAATGCTGTAGATACTGTGAGTATGAAGCATCTGACAGGTAACAGATCTGTAATATGACTTCTTGGCATTTCATAGTGGAATGACAGCAAGGTAGTGTCAACTGCAAGGTAGTGATGCTGCAGAGTCCCCACTAGGACCTCATTAAGAAATATTTTATGCATCCAGAATGTTCAGTAGGACTTGTGCAGTGTAGCTCACAGGTCTTTAACCACTAGTCTGTGTGTCACAGGGACTAAGGAACTCAGTCCTTAGGAACTAAGGACTTCTGAACTGTGGTCTCTGATTTACTATTTACTTTGTGTTCTAATTTCTTGAATTCCCCATGTTTCAGAGTAAGAGGACTTAACCTCACAGTCACTTTGAGAATGAATTTATGCTGCTAGCATTACAAATTTCAAGTGTGAAGTGTTTCCATTCAGTTTGTATGGAACCACAGGAGTGTTCTACCACACCCACTGGCCCCAGGCTGAGTTCAGAGTTCAGATTTACCCTAGACAGATGAAAATGCGTTTCTTGTGCTGATATCAGCTCTAGGCCTGAATTATGAGGATCTGTACTTCACAGTAACAAAATGTAGTGCTGTGTTCCACAAGAGAAGTAATTCAACAGCAATGGAGCTGTCATGATATTAATCTGGGAGTTGTGGAGAACAGTTTGCCCTCAGTGGCTATGTATAAATCATCTACCCATGACTATCAAGTGTTACTTAACCATCAGTTCTGAAAAACCTTGCTTCCCATGCCCATGTGCATATTTTCCCATGGGGAATTGTGGAAATAGCACAGATGCATTGCTTGGTTTGTTTATGAGAAAGAGAGGAAGAAAAAACTTCTCAGTAAACTCTTGAACAATGAGAGTGTTCCCATCAATTACATAGTACTCTAAAAAGTCACTTTTAAAATGTTCTTTCTTCCTTATTGCTTTCCAGAACCCAGGAAATTAAACTGAATACTTTTCCAGCCCAGCAGTTTGAATCTTTACTCTGTCATTCTAAAATCAGACCAATAGTACATGAGATTTACTAGCATAGCTGCATGGGTGTTGAGCATTGATTGATTCTCCTAGGGGTGATGTAGCTTATACTGGCAAAACTTTTCTTTTGTTCACATTGATCATTCCTGCCCCTGCACTGCCAAGGCAAATAAACCAGGCTGCCAAAAGGTGAGTTTTGTTGATAGAACTATTTCTGTGCAAGAGGGTTTTTCTGGCATAAATGCATGTCATAAATCCCACCTTTGAATTATTTTAATGCATATAAACTGTAAATTTAAACTTATACATGGATAAGTCAGCTGGTCTGCATAGGTGCTTAAGATAACAAATCCAAACTTACTTTTAAAGTTAGCTGGTTAAATCACTTCTGTATCCTTGGCATGTAAACTCTCAATGAATTTTGTTAAACCCAATTCTGTTAACTTTAACTGGAAGCAAAACTCTCTCCACTAAAGTTTGATGCAATTTAACCAATCCTTTTTTAAATTCACACCATAAATTACTTTAAAGGAAAATTAATCAAGTGTTCCTTAGAAGCACTGAAGCTATTCACCTGTGTAAAATTACTCACTGTTGGCAACTGGAAGCTTTCATCTACATGCATAATGACTCAGTCTGGCAAGGTAACTGAGTAGGGGAAGAATCTTATCATGCATTGCAGAGAGATAATAAAAAGGAAGGAAGATACCAAAAGCAAATCTAATTGTATAAATCTAGTTGTCAGCTTTTCAAATTAAACCATATAATAAAATAGTAAACATGGATGCTTTTGTACTGCATGCATCTCCTCTAGGGAGGATATGATTACTTAATCACATTTTGACATATCAGGAAGGGACGATGCTATGTAGAGAAACTAAATCATTCTGGTTCTACAAGAAATCTTTAAGATCAATGCCTCAGTTCCACCCGAGGGAACAAAAATGCAGATAAAGACCAAGCATAGCTGTTGAAAGAGAAATATATAAATATATATGTATTAACAAGTACATTTATTAATCAGAGAATTCAGAAATCCTGATCACCTGCACAAGGAAAAGACCTGTATTATGGACCTGACAACCAAAGCTTTGCTTATTTCAGCTGAAGCGCACTGCATTCCATTTTGCTGTTGCGAGAAGTCATGTATCAGTAGTGGATTTTCTTCTCCATCACAAAGCTAGACTTGATATGGCAGATCAGGTAAGCTGTTTTACATGTTTTGAGTCACACTGTGTAGGAACATCTTAGGGGGAAGGTTGGTATTTGCCTCATGCTCCCTGTTTTACAAAATTAAGTGCTTGTGTAAAATCTTCAGTTTGTCTTAAGACTGCACATGTTTATAAGGAAAAATATTAGAGATGAAATGCATTGCCCAGAGCTTTGGCTGCGCTGCATACTTGAGTGAGCACAAGGGTGGTTGAAGTGACTTGTGCAAATATACCATCTGTGGTAGCTGTGTGTTAATCACTGGCCACTTTATATGAAAGCAGTCACTGAAAGTAAAAAATAGCTCTGGAGATTGCTAGGAGTTCAGAAAGTAACACCTTGTGCTCTTCCCTTCCATTTTTATGTGAGTAGCTTAATGCAAAACTGTCAACCACTCTGCAGATTCCAAGACATTAAGAGTTTAGCAGTGTATGGCTGATTTGGTTGGGCCAGATGGTGATCCACAGTGCAGGATTTATTCAGATATTAAAACCAAATGTATGGTATGTTATTAATAAACAGGCTATTCAAACTAGGAGTTTTCCAGTGAACTGAATAATGCAAATAGACAAATCATTTACGTTTCCCCCCTGTCCCCTGTCATGGCAAGCATCCTGCTCTCCAAAGTGTTATACCAACAAGCATAAAAACTGTTCCTGTTCTCCATTAGAGGTGGAAGTCAGCCTATTTATATAACTGGGTGAGGTTATAGCTGCTAAGGGAACGCCTTTCTCCCTCTTGCTATGTTTATATTCCTCTGATTTCATCTCTTAGACCAGGTGTTTTTATGGTGGCATAGAAATGTCTTGTATTTACACAGCACATAGCACAATGAGCCATGATGTATGCTGCTGCACCTGAACACAGTACACACAAACTGAGGAAGGTGATTCTATGATTCTATGATTCTATGATAAGAGATGCGGAAAAGCTAGAGTCATCTGTGGCAAAGATGGAGAACACTGGCTGGAAGTTCTATATCTCTATTCCTGTTGGCTCTAAAGAAGTTAACAACAGAGCTATTCTTTTTTCCTGTAGAAAAAGAACTTTTCAAGAGACTTTGAAAGACAAGGGAACTTAAAAAACCGGGCTAACTAGCAAATTATGGTGACTCACAGAAGTACAGTCATTACAAATGATACCTGAAATGTCACCCACCGCAGCCAGTGCTAGTGGTTTCTGGTAAAAGGAAATAATTTCCAGGGACTATTTAATTCCTCCATCACAAAATAAGATCAGTCCTTTCCTGGAAGACCTTTTGTTAAGAAGAGGGGCAGCCTGAACATTTAGCTAGGTCTTGACGCACGACATTTAGCTTAACGTAACTGAAATGAATCCCACTCACACTGCCAGGTGTTAATACTGATTTTCTAAGAGCCGACAGAGCAGAACCCACTTGTACATTGAATTAAGAAAAAAAGATTTAAAGAAATTTGGCATGAGGTATTCTGGTGGTAATTTCTGCCTGTATCATTTTATTTGAAGCACGGCCTGACAGTGATTCATCTTGCTGCTTGGACTGGAAATCTGGATATAATGCGAAAATTAGTTAAAGCGGGAGCTGATCAAAAGGCTAAGAATGAGGTTTGTTGGTTACAAATTTTTACCAGCTCTAAACGTGTTTATGCTGGAAAAAAGAAATCAGACTTGTTCTTAAAGAGTTGCTTATGGCTTTTCAGGAAGGAATGAATGTATTGCACTTTGCAGCTCAGAACAACAGCGTTAAAATAGTTGATTATGTTCTCCAAGATCTCCACCTGAATGACTTGAACAAGCCTGATAGGGTACAGTATGTTTCTTTTTGTTTATTTCTAGATGTCATGAGGCATCTGTTGTGGGCAAAACAATCTTGACTTGAGAATTTCAATGAATTTATTTTACTGCCAGCTATATAAGCATTTAATTATTGATTTGGGTATTAAGAAACAAGTAAAACAAACGGCCAGACAAGCACTTAGTGAAAACACTTTTCCTCCCTTTCTGGCTGTCTCAGCTGAACTCCAGACACCTCTCCTGCCATGCTTCCCTTGCTTTCACTGAATGTGATGCTCAGTCCCATCCGTGAGGTGGTGGAAAGCAGAGGAGATTGATTTTTTTTTCAATCCATTCCTATATTTTCACTCTTCGTTTCTTACTCTTTTTGTCTGTTCTAGCAAGGGTTCTTTTGTGGGCTACAGTCACCCTGTGGGTGTACCTTCTCCTGAGTCTCCTCTCACATCCTCTCGTATTTCCTCCTGTACCTTCCTTTGTGCATCCTCCCCCTAGCAGTGACCAGCCTTTCTTAAATGCATTTTCACCGAGCCATCAGGCACTCCTCTGATGGCTTGAGTGCTGACACGTGGTTAATACTGTGTCAGTTTTGTGCCTTGTGGAGCCATCTGGAAATGGCTGTGACCAGAATAAGGCAGCCTCTGACCTCCTCCCACACAGTTCACCCTGCAGCCCCCCGTCCTTACCAAAACCTGCCAGTCAAGGCCAACATGGGAATATTGCACCAACACAGAACATAAAACTATGTGTAGCCATTCAGCAGAAGTGCACTAGCTGTGTAACAGTGCCAGGGCATTGTCTTCATCAGGTTTGCTGCGTTTTAAGTTTTCCTTCCCAGAGCTTAGGGATCTTGCTTTGAAGGCTTACTTGGCTAAGTAGGGTATTTTATCTTTACGTGAGGAAATTTATTCTTGTAGGATCTCTCAACAACAGAACAAAGGTTCCCTATTTTTTTTTTTAAGACTTGTTGACCCAATGATGCAAAATTCTGAATTTTTTCCACATAAGACAAGGCACAGAGTTAATTTAACAAAAGAAACCTTTGTGGCCTAGGACTTGGGAAAAGAAAGGTGACGAAGAATCTTCTTTATGTTGAGGTTATTTCATAATTATCTATTAGTTGCTTGCATTTTCTTTTTTCTGAGACATTTAATATAGGCGACTATAAGGTAGTGAAGCCATCTAGTTATTTGATTAGATGGCCCCACTTTCTGACCAGTGGTATGGTTTTATATCAGGATAACTTTCTGCAGTTGAGCTGTAAACAGCTGGAAAATTTTTTGTTAGTTTAACCACCACCAAAAAACCCACAATGCAGAGCACTGAATTCAGACCTCCTGGATAAAACATCCAAGATACGATTGTTCTGGTCTGTTCTTGCAGAATTCAGATCATGTTATGCCATGGAAATGAATCTTGCAACTTCTTCACTGGCTGTTTCTGAGCATCCTCAGACTCTTAATGACACTGTTCTTCTGATAAATATTTTCATACTGAGAATAATTAAATATTTTTAGCACATTTTCTACCTTGTCACCATTTCTGAACAGTTTTCAGATGTTTTCTTCAGCGCATGCAAGATGTGTAGTCTGGTTTTTCACACTAAATATTGCAATTTTTAAAAATTCTTACTCTTGTGTACATCTACTTTTTTAATCTACTTAATCATATATAATTTTTAATACACATATGCAGGCCATATATCTAGTATCTGAAAGCAAGTATTTTTATTTTCAATAACACTGTTTCTTTGTTTTCTAGAATGGTAAAAAGCCATTCCTTCTGGCATCTGAAAAAGGCCATGTTGACATGATAAACAATTTGATTACTCTGAAGCTGTTTACGTCTGAAAAAGATAAGGTAAAGGCTTCTTTTTCACAGAAGTACAACTAAATACATGCTTAAGAAAGATTACTTCATTTCAGTGTAGTTACTATGCAATCAAGTATTGTGGATAAGCTATACAGATGTGCTGGTAATGATATTCATTGGACAAACAAACACATGGGTGATGATTCTTCAGTAATTAAGGGAAGGCAGTGGGACTTCTTGTCTTACTGCCAGAAGACTTTTCCATATGCATAAGTAGTGCATGTAAAGTATGACATACATGACTACTATGACAGCATATGCTGTCTGTTGGGACAAGTGGGAAAGGCTGGTAATTAAGGTGTTTTAGCCTCTGTACTGGGAGATCATATTTCTGTTTTTCACTCTGCTTGACTGTTTCTTTCTGTCACTGCTAAATCCCACGTGACTAATTTTTCAAAGGTGTTTAAATATGTCAGGATGCAAACAAACACCTATGAGGATTTTTCAGAAGTGTCTTAATACTTTTATCTGAGTTTGCTTCTGACACTGCATTTTAAGGTATCTAAATGTCTTTCAAAGTTTCCTTACTCAATATATGTGGAATGAGCAAGTTGGTATTTCTCCTCATCTGAGGCATTGCAAGGATAAAAGACATTAAAACTATGAAATGGACAGATACTGTATTAATAGAACCATATAAGTAAGCACCCAGGAAGTGATGGTGTTTTTCTTGGTATTCTGGTAATAGTTTAAAAGCTGCAGTGTAACCCAGAGCTCTACATGCTAAGGAGTTTATCAGCAGATGTTAGAAGACAGTGTTGTCCCAGACATCTAGCAGGCTGAAGGTATAAACAGCAATGATGGAAAGCAAATGTGATCCTATAGCGTAAGTAGATGAGAAGCCAGGGCAGAAAATCATCTCCTAAAAGCAATCACAGTGTATCCATAATCACTGAAAGGACTTCCTCTGCCCTCCACCCCCATCTCCCCCAAGCTGTGAACAGAAAGCTGTTCTGGACTCTAATTTCTCTGATGCTTAGGAGTCTTTGAAATTGCAGCTTCAGCGTTCTTTTAGCCAGTTTGATACTCCTTCTTGTTCCAGCATGGTCTTTTAGCTCAAATCCTAATGCTCTTCCTGAACTTGCTCTGTGGTTTTATTTGTTTGCTGGTGTGTGAGGGTTTTTTCTTAATTAGCTAGTGAGAAATTGTATTGATGGTGAAGGAGATTGAAGATTGCCATGTTGGCATCAAAGGCACTACAAGTTTCTATACACTTACCTAGGTTTTGGCCATTAATCTTTAAATCAGTGATCTTGAGGGCTTGGTGTTATTCTCAACATTGTAGAAACAGTACCCAAAGTTTTCTTCTGATTATTCTTTAGGAGGTAGAATTTCAGGTCTTTTCCCTGGGCATACACTACAGTTTTCACAATATAGGACAACTAGCTAACCAGCAGGATCATGTTTGCATACAGATGAAAAGGCCCCTGTCGTTTCAGTCTTAATCTTGGAACATGCTTCTCCTTGTATGTAAAAGAGAGATGTACATAAAAACCAAAAGGCTTTGTATTGCTTTTACTTGATGTTTTAACTTCATTCTTATGACTTCATTTTTGTTTCATAACATACTATTTGACATTTCAATTTCAAGGAGGGAAACACAGCATTGCATCTAGCAGCCAAAAATGGTCACAGTGAAGTTGTAAAAATTCTGCTGGAACAGTGGGGGGAAATAAATGACCTCAATGAGGTAAGGGCACAGAATTTACTGAAATACACAGAGATTTGAAAGATCAACTAAAAGCAAATAAATAAATAAATAAGTATTGCACTGAGAAGATTTCAATACCTCAGCTGCTTTTCTAGTACCATTGCATCCTGTTTTGTTGTACCTTCTCCGATAAATTCAGCTCCTTTAACTCCTTCACTGTCTCTTGCCCTGTACCTTACTCCTCACGTAATGGCTTCCCATCCATCCCGCATGCCCTTGAACAACTACTGGCAGAAAGAAACAGACGAGGGCCTAACTTCCACCTTGCTTCCTGTCCTCCAGCATTTCTGGCTATGTAATCCCAATTCCTTTACCATCTCTGGTGTTTCTCAGGCTATTCACTGAGGCAGTTCATTGTGCACACCCAGCACATACCATCACAGACACCTCAGCAAAGAGATCTCAGGTTTGTACCTTGATTATCTGATCTCAGTTGACTGCACAGAACTGGCAGCAGACACTGCCTACCCACTTTTTCTTTCCTAGATCAGCGCCAGTGAGCTCAGCTCAGCCAGCACATTCATAAATTGCACAGTAGCTGTGAAAATTGCATCCTTGATCTGGTGCACTAATGAGCTTAATTTTTGAGGCCTAAAGTAGGGGTAAAGGAGGGGAATGCATACTAACTACTCAACTTGGCTTTCCTGCTTTGCAGAGAGTCCTTATGTCTTCTGTTTCTCCTATGGGGCAGCTGGAATAAACTAGGCAAGTTAATTTGTTTTGCTGCAGCTGGCATGCCCACTATTTGAAGTTGCCACATAGCTGAAGTCTGTTCTGCTGGCTCAGCTCGCAAAATGAATGCCCACTCATACCCACGGCCCTCCTCTTCCTTAATCAGCAACAGATTCATGGGTCGATGGGTTCTCTTATCCAAACTGTATGTATTTCCAGCTATGCAAGCTCTGAGGGACGGGAATCCCTTTGAAATGTGAAGCCCTGCTGTTTCCAAGCCGTGTCTAACAATGTTGCTTCTGCACTCAGACTTGTACTTCTTGTGTCCCTGTCTTGCCCTGGCTAGTGGTGTGACCTTCCTGTCCAGCTGATGGTCTGCTCCATGAATAAACAGGTCTCTTTTTTCAGCATGAGCAAACCACTACATTAAGTTTACCAGAATAATGGTGGCAGGAGTTCAAGCAAAGAAGAACCAGGATTTATTGATGCTTCTGTGAATGCTAAAACACTAAAGTAACTTTCAGTAAAGTTTTGTGTATTTTAGGAGTTGAGAAGCAGTGATTAGATCATTGTTCAGCTGATATAACTTACCTTAGAGATTCACTATGGAGACTTGGAGACTCTTTGGGAGTGAGAAGATTTCAAATAAGTATGTAACAGGATTATTTCTGCTAAAAGTGCACCAGAGTTGGGAATTCATCACAAATCCATGGCATTAGAGTGACAAAAATTGGTTCTGATGATATGTGCTAGTGTGATAATAGTGTTGCTTGGAGTTGAAAAGCAGAAATTGCTACCTGTTGTCTTTGCTTCTGTGCTTGTTGCTTGCAATCTTCTTTCATTAAGAGTGTGATTAATATTTATGAAATAGCTATCTGTATCATAAACCTCACCAGACATCTGTCTGCATAAATACCATCTGCCACTTAAGTATTGGTGAGTGCCTATTTCATTTAAGTGTTAATTTCGGAGCATTCAGATTGTGTTCTTGTGTGAACATCTCTCCTTTTCTGTTGAGCTGGATACGTCTTACTGAACTAACCTGTTTTGTGTCACAGCATTGCACTCACATGTCTTAAATTGGAACAGACATTTTCTCTCTATTGGTCTAGAATGGAGAAACTCCATTTTACTTGTCTGTTGAAGGAGGTCATGAAAAATGTGCTGAGTTCTTGCTGGAAGCAGGAAGTGACATCAATGTTCTAACTCAAGTATGTACACAATATCGCACCAGCACACAGGTAGTGGGACATCCTGGCCTGTGGGAAGGACCTTCTCTTCTCTTTTCTGTGTGTGCTAACAGTATATTTGCTCTGCTAATTTTTATGAAATGGTAAAAAAAGATATTAATTAATAAAGTAGAATTGGGGATGTAAAGAGTGCTAACAGAATAAAACTGATGTGGAAGAAATATAGCATAGATTTATTTCATGGAGTACGGTGGTGGAGACATTAATTTACTGTACATCCAACAGTAAAACATACGACTAGGAAATGTAACCAGCTAGGGTTGAAAATCCTCCTTTTTGGCAGCATATATGACTGAACTGATGGCAAACCTGTTCTCCACATCTGGTTCCTAGACTTTAGTCCAGCTCACATCTGTTAAATGGTGCTAGCCTGCCTGCTGTGAGAAGTTTATGATTCCAGCAGACTGAGGGCTTGTTTGTTTTAGCAGAATTAACTGAAAATTTTCTACTGGTTTATTTTTAAAAGTTTGTTAATGTGACTGTACTTGCTTGTTAAAGGTCAAACTGAAGTAATAGATGAGGAGACGTGGGCATTGTCATTGTCCATGGCACAGATAAATCAGCTGGCAATGCTGATTCATCAGTTTCTTAAAAGACATTGAGGAGGACTATAGAATACTGTTGGTTTTAGCATGTTTGTTGTGTTAGAGTAAAAATGGGAAGTTCCTTCAGTGTTTACAAAACCACCATCATGCTAACGGCTGATCCACTTCGGTTTATATAATTTTGTCAAAGGGAGTTTTTTTTGGGAGTGGGATAATAACACAAATTTAAGTGAAAGATCATCCTATATTGACAGCTCTCTTTAATACTCTTCTTCCAGCAACAAAAATGTAAGTTTTTGCTATATGTATCATTTGTTTCAGAACAATAGCAGTGCTTTGCAGGTTGCAATTCAGAATGGACATCTATCCTTGGTTACTTTTCTTATTGATAAGAACATTGACCTGGTTCCTAAACCTGAGGTGAGCATATATCAGTCTAACCATTCTGTTGTTCAGCCTGTCCTGTCTTTTATGACCTTCTTTTGGAATTTAGACAGCTGAAGGAGGTTGACTAGTTCCTTGATTTTTTACTAGACATGTTATTATGTGGTTTATGGATGTTGGTTAGCAATATGTATGGACCAAAAAAGACAAGGTTCTGTTGCACAAACCCAGTGAGCACTTGGGCAGATTGGTGTAGTGCAGTGTAGAGATGGTCAGGCTAAGCCAAGGACCAGGCATTAAGATGAGTGAAGAACCCTGCTTGAACTATGCAGCAGTGATGTAGGCCTCCCTGTGTGCTGTGAGCAGAGTTAACACTTTCAACTGATTATGAGTGAAGGTAAATACAAGGTAAATAAACACTTGAGTGCTTTTGCCCTCTGCACTCAAAGCATATACCTTCAAAATCTGCCACTGTTCTTAGGGGTTTAAAAAGAAAGAGGTATTTCTAGTATAAAAATCTTGTCTCAATTAAGATGTGACAGTTTTTGTTACATCTGAGATTTTCTGTGTATAGGAAATTAGTTTTTGCTTCTACAATACAGGATGAAAATAGCAACTGGGCTTTGTGACTTATGCCATGATCACTGGCCTGTTGTGTAATGTCATCAAGGAAGAACTCATGATGTGCCTGCAATTATTTATTTGAATATGAGGTAGTTGTTGTGCTGCCTGTTCTCTTTGGCTTTCTGTAGCAGAAGCAACTCATAAAATTGTAACTTTCATTTTGGAAACATTTCCAGTGCAGCATTACATAAAAGCTTGCTTTACTTTTCCGTAGCCCTGAAGAAATGGCTGTGGTTTATAAAGACACTAATGAACAGGTGTCTGGCACCCATCAATGGCACTAGTATGGGATTATTCTTTAGCTGTGTTTAACAAGAAACTGACAACTCACAGGTTCAACATACAAAGTGATCTTGCCCATCTAATGGCTGGATTGTGACTGGTGGTGTGTCTGTGCCTCAGTTATTTTAATAGTAATCTCTCAAAGAAAATAAAACCAAATTAATTTCTTTCTAGCTGTAATTTACTTTGTATAAATATGACAGGAAGTCAGTTTCATATGAAGAATAGTTCCAGCAGCGGTATCTAACAAGAGTTTATTCCCGGAAAGTAGATTTTGACATCTGTTTACCCAGCAGAGAATAAATCTGCGTCCAGCCTATTCAACTAAGAGCAAACCCAGTTTTCTGGGGGAACAGAAACATTGTCCTAAACTCTCTATTGTCAGCCAAGGGTAGCAGCATATCCAAGGTATAAATACATCAGAGGAGTACCTTGCTGTGTTCCTAAGTGGTGACACACTGATACTCAGTCCGTGGACTCAACATTTCCAAGTTCCTCGGTTAGCATTTGTTTACCTGCTGCTGAGCCATTGCAGGAGCAGGCTACCATGTCTGGCGTAGCTCTGCACCTCCAGATGTGTTTTCTGCAGTCTGGAAAGTCTGCTAGAGCATCTCGCCTTTCCAAGGGGTGGATTTTAAAAAAAACCTCTTTCTTGTTTAAATGGACGTCTAATAATATACCAAGGATAATAGTCTATTATTTTCCCTCCACAGCAGAAGAATTCCCCTCTCCATTTAGCAGTCATCAATAACCACCTACCAGTAGTAAAAAGCCTCTTGGATGCCAATCATGATATAAACTCCTTAAATCACGTAAGAAAAGCTGAGAATTAATATAACATCACTTCTAACAAGGAGATTATGTGGATTTTGCCTGAAATACATTGTATTTTTTTTTTCTTCCTGAGCTCAGGGTACAAAAAAATAGGAAGGAAGAGGCAGTTCCCTCCTTATCTTTTTGCATGTGTGCATATGTATTAGTCACTGGTACATGCTGTGCTAGTATTGTTTCTGCAAGATAAGGATAGCAAAATGCTATGTACCCAGAAAATATCTGATTGTTCAAGTATTACAGTTCATGTGTAATAACTGACAAAATTGTCTCAACAGCACTGACCTCAGACAGAAACCCAGTACAGAGGGTCACTTAGCTGGTAGGGAGTTAATTTTTTAATAGCAACCCATAGTGTGCTGTGTTTCAGATTTGTGACCAAAACACTGCTGGTAAGTCAGAGTTTCAGCTGTTACTGAACTGTGCTTACACAGCACCAAGGCCTTCTCTGTTTTGCACTCTGCTTCTCCCGGGGCATAGGCTGGGATTGAGCAAGAGCCTGGGAGGAGACACAACTAAGCAAAGGTCCAGAGCTGCTTCTCACAACACATCACACTGAAGGATGAGGTCACAGCTGTCTGGTGGAATCAGTTGGTGTGTCTGGGTGTTAACTGAAAGTTTTGTGGTTGGAAGTCACCCAGGGACATTGGCATCTGCTTTCTCCACCTTTACCAGGATCTTTTTCTTTCCGCTTGGTACCAGCAGTCTTTGGAGGCCTAGCTGGCTGCTCCCCAGTTCACTTTGAATGCAAGGTAGCTCCTCAAAGAAGGTATTGTAAACCAGCAAGACAAGTAGACTATCATAGAAGGTATCCAGTATTTAAGGGAGTTAATGGTGGTGGAGGTGGTCTACAGCAACCTAGCCAACAACCAGGCCTCCAAAGATCTGAATGACATCCAGGTCTCATGGCCAGTAGCAGAAGTTTGTACACTGGCCATGTGGATGTAGTACATTGGTGCCCTGGCCGCAATGGATTGGGCAGACACTGAGACACCAGCTGTGTATAGACCAGCCTGCCAGCTGTGTCCCTTCAAAGCGAATCTCCTCCCCTCTCCATCAGCCCTACATCTCAGCTGTGGGAAGACCCACCAGGTCTCTCAAGTCCCACACCCACACTGGGGACTGTGGCTCCCTGTTGGTGAAACACACTCTGAACTCTCACATGTCAGATGGGGATGCTCCCCAGTAGTCTTTGAGAAATCTGTAGTTTGCCTCTTCTTGTTGATCATTTTATTGCTAAAGATTAATTTGTACACATTTTAGTAGCAGAGGCTGTAGTTAGTGGCTTGAGTCAAGTATGACAATGAGTCCTTCTATCACATAAAATACAGAATTCTGTTCTTGAGCACATGATTTAGAAATGTTCCATGCTTTGTCCCTAGCATGTCTGAGTTACATACATTAGCTGCACGTATATCTCTGAACTACTGCAGCAAAGAAAGTAGGGTGTATTGCAGTGGGAGATTCATGAGGTCACGTGTCATAGTGTGTATTCCTAGAACAGCTGATGAGACACTCCAAGGCGGAACCCTGAGGCTGGTGTTTCTTCATAAGGTGTTGCTGTTTGACTCTGCAAACTTTAAGTCAAGATTTAAAGAACAAAAGTTTTCTAATCAGACCTGCAGAATGTGGACTTGCAACATCAGAGAGGTGCAGGTACAAAACCTTCCACCTAAAAGGATGCTGTGTCACATGAAGCATGCTACAGGATATGTCCAGAAGATATGCAGGGCTTCCACAAATGACAACATATCTTATTTGCTGCTGCATTACACCCACAGATGGCTGGAATTTCTAATATTCTGCAGAAGGATAAATAAATAGGTTTCATTTGGGTGCACGCAGTCTTGTAGTGGCTACACAACCCTCATTTCAGACCTAAAGATTAGACTTGAAGCTGAATGCCCCTTTAGCTGTAGTTCTTGTTAATAATTTGGTTTTGTTTAATCCTTTTTTTTTTTTTTTTAAATTTTTCCCCCTTTGTGTGTGCTTGCATGGTTTAAGGTTCACTGAACCCATTACAGAGCTGGTAGACTTCCAACACATATCACCATTTTGTGGCAGCGCTGGCTAACAAACCCTGCTGTAGTGTTGAAAATTACGGATGTCCAGTTGTCTTTGTATGAATTTCAGCTGGGAAGAGGTTACTTGAGAGATAGTATGGGTGGGGGTTGGCAGCTGCATGAAGCACTCTGTCCAAACCACCTTGTTTTAAGAGGGAAGAAAGAAAGCTTGTTAAATTACAGTACATTACAGGAGCATGACAGTGACCTTTTCCTGAGCCAGCTGGAATTCCTGCCGGGTTTTTCTGCAGAGATCCCAGATGCTGTCTTGTTTGTCTGGAACAAAACTGGCAGGTAGATCACTCAGAAGCTAAATGATTTCATCCTGTTCAGTGTTTTCTTTCCAAGGCCATCTCATGTGAATCTTCTTCAGATTCAGATTATGAGCACTCTATTTCTAAGAGAGAATTTGGCTTACTGTATTTATTTGGTGTCATTAATTACAGAGGCAGGAAACCCCACTACATCTGGCAGCTGATCTTGGCAACATGGAGCTGGTGGAAGTGCTGCTGAAGGCTGGCTGTGATCTCAGGGCTGTGGATAAGGTAGATTGCATTCCCCATATGTGCAAGGACATTGTGATTTTATGTTTTGTTTTACAACTTTCTTCCCAGAGATGCAGAAAGCACTTACTGGCAGTTCTCTTTCCTAAGTAAAGCTGTTAGTTGTTACAAAGGAAGCCTCCTTTTTATATTGCATTACACAGCTTGCAGAGATCTGAAATGGTTTTAGTGAAGAGGTTCCAAGCTCCATAGTTTGAAGGGTGAAAACCCTGCTGCCAGAGACCTCTGCTGGAAAAAAGGATTAGGCTTATGGAGTGGAAAACAGCCTGTGGCTGTTGTAACTGTGTCCCTGCAGCATTCATTGCCAGGAGAGGCACAGGTACTGCCAGCTTCACTAACTGCAGCGATGGCGAGTTTCCCTTTACCCCTCTGGGCCACCTGGAAGTGATGGTGCTGTGTCCTTGAGAAGACATCCCAGGTCTGCTCAAGTGGGTGCTTAGACCTGTTGCTGATGTTCAGCCTGGAAAGACAGGGGCAGGAATGGCTGGAAGAAGTGCCAAAACTAAGAGCCTCTGCCAAAGTGCTTTCGAAAGGACAAAGTACCAAATACAGCTTTTACAAATTCTGCTAAATTATTGCAAGACTGAGCTTCCCCTTCTTATACTGTTACCATTATACTGACTTTCTGTATAACTGGATTGACAGATCTGGTGTTTATCATGCTGCATTGTTAAGAGTTATGCCTTATCAGTTAAGCCTTGCCGTTAAGAGTCATACCTACACTAGCTGGAGAGCTGCAGTTCTCATGTGGGCTAACCCAGAATGAAATCTTGTCTACTTTAGTTAGTGCCTTTGCCATGGGAAAATTGCGTCCACCTAGTCGTATTCCAAGGGCAGGCACAGAAAATTACTTCTTACTGCCTGTTTTGATCTTAAGCACCTCAAGCCTTTGGGCTGGGTAGTGCTTCAGTATTACAGCAAGTTGACATTGTTCAGCACATGTCATGAGAAGGTGGTTCTCAGCCAGCACAAGTTCTGTCACCTTTCTGCTCTGGTTTTATTTCTAGGAGTAGCTTGTCCCTTGCCCATTTGCTGGTTCACCCCTGAGGCCATGCCACTTCTGGGAACATTTGAAAGTTCAGCTCTCCTTGAATCAAATCGCTGCCGAGGTGCCAAAAATGTTTCCATCCCCGCTGAACAGTAGGCAGGAAAAGTGGAGCCAGCTTCAAATTGCACAGTTTTCCTGGCCTGTGTGCCCTGGCAGCAAGAGTCCTCAGATCTCCAGAACATGTCATGCATCTGTGTGAGTCATGAACTCCCTTGGGAGCTCTTCCTTCCTCCCTCCCATCTGCAGAGATAATGGTTGTTGGTTGTCATTGGTAGTGCAGAGACTTGTGCACACAATCTGGTGTGCAAGACTGCTGTGCCATGTGTGCAGTAGCATGCCAGCAGTGTCTGCATTAATACAGGAGGCCAGAAACAACCCCTCTTCCCATCCCCTTCACCTCTCTGTGAAGTACAGAGCACTTTCCAGGGCTGGGTCCCAAGGAGCTCTTGTGGTCTCTGGACTCTTCACATACAAAGTATGTCTGTGCTATAAAAATTTTATGAAAGGTAAATTCTTTGGATTCCAATGTGATGCTTTTCTAAAACCAGGCTAATTAGAATGATCTTGAGCAAAGCCTGGAGGCAGAACTCAAAAGGGAACTCTGTAATAGCTGGAAAGTTGAAATGCCTCCTAATTGAATTACTGAACCTTTTAATTAAGGTCTTGGCTTCTTTTAGGCCTAATTTTCTAGAATGCCTATCACTTGATATGAAGAGAATAACCTGAATGCTTAAATCTGAGGCAGTTCCACCAGTGCAAATTCGCTGAAAATAGATAATTGCAGAGGGAAGTGGGCAGCTGCAGTTCTCTGCACCTAGAATTAAAGCAATGGCTTGTAATTCCTTTGACTGCCTGTACTACTTGAAAAACACCTGTTTGCTGAAACAGTCGGTGTCCTCACTTCAGTTGTCACAAGAACAGAATTCCCACACTCTCATTCCTTCTATGA
Organism: Pezoporus wallicus; assembly: GCF_028554395.1. Lineage (NCBI taxonomy): Eukaryota > Metazoa > Chordata > Aves > Psittaciformes > Psittacidae > Pezoporus > Pezoporus wallicus. The sequence goes on from NW_026642616.1 coordinate 89,564, forward strand.
TGGGGCTACGGAACTGATGGACAGGGATAGAGCAGCTGACGTCATCTACCTGGACTTGTGCAAAGGGTTCTACACTGTCCCACACGACATCCTTGTCTCTAAATTGGAGAGACATCAATTTGATGGATGGACCACTCGGTGGATAAAGAACTGGCCAGATGGCAGCACACAAAGGGTTGTGGTCAATGGCTCAATGTCCAGCTGGAGACCAGTAACGAGTGGTGTCCCTCAGGGATCGGTGTTGGGACCGGTCTTGTTCAACATCTTTGTCGCTGACATGGACAGTGGGATTGAGTGCGCCCTCAGCAAGTTTGCCGATGACACCAAGCTGTGTGGTTCGGTTGATACGCTGGAGGGAAGGAATGCCATCCAGAGGGACCTTGACATGCTTGTGAGATGGGCTGATGCCAACCTCATGAAGTTTAACCATGCCAAGTGCAAGGTCCTACACCTGGGTGGGAGCAATCCCAGGCACAGCTACAGGTTGGGCAGAGAAGAGATTCAGAGCAGCCCTGCGGAGAAGGACTTGGGGGTGTTGGTTGATGAGAAAATGAACATGAGCCGGCTTCAGTGTGCACTCGCAGCCCAGAAAGCCAACCGTATCCTGGGCTGCATCAAAAGGAGCGTGACCAGCAGGTCGAAGGAGGTGATCCTGCCCCTTTACTCTGCTCTTGTGAGACCTCACTTGGAGTATTGTGTGCAGTTCTGGTGTCCTCAACATAAAAAGGACATGGAACTGTTGGAACAAGTCCAGAGAAGGGCCACGAGGATGATCACGGGACTGGAGCACCTCCTGTATGAAGACAGGCTGAGGAAGTTGGGGCTGTTCATCCTGGAGAAGGCTGCGTGGAGACCTCATAGCAGCCTTCCAGTATCTGAAGGGGGCCTATAGGGATGCTGGGGAGGGACTCTTCAGTAGGGACTGTAGTGATAGGACAAGTGGTAACGGGTTAAAACTCAGAGGAAGTTTAGATTGGATATAAGGAAGTTCTTTACTGTAAGGGTGGTGAGGCACTGGAATGGGTTGCCCAGGGAAGTTGTGAGTGCTCCATTCCTGGCAGTGTTCAAGGCTGGGTTGGACCAACCCTTGGGCGACATGGTCTAGAGTGAGGTGTTCTTCCTCTTGGCAGGGGGGTTGGAACTTGATGATCTTAAGGTCCTTTCCAACCCTAAGTATTCTGTGATTCTGTGAGCCAGTTTCTCTTACCGTCTGAAATAGGACAGGTTTGCCATAAAAGTTGGAGGTTTCCAGCCCTGCTAGCCTACCCTTATCTGAAATGCCAGTCTAATCATAACATGGGAACAGACTGTGTGTAGTATTTTCAGCCTGTAGGTGCAAGGGCTTGCAGCAGGCACTTGAAAGCAGTGACTGAGGAGCCAGAAGCTGGTATGAAGTACGCAGGAGTCTGAGTGTAGAATGTTTCTTGGAGCAGCTGTACCTCAACAGAAATTCTGTAGGGGTAATTCAAGGCAGGAAAAAATTGACTACTCAGGGCTAGGGGATCCTGCAAAGCACAGAACTTTCACAGTAGCTACCCTGAAGCCATAAAACTAGCAATACATTTTCTCGAGGAGAAGGGATATGGCTCTGTAAACAAACCTCCTGTTTTTTCTATCATATACTTATCCTAAATATAAGAGATAATGTTCTGATTCACTGTTTCTGCTTTCAGCATGGAAAAACTGCACTAGCTGTGGCATCAAGGAGCAATCATGCCCTCATTGTAGATATGATCATTAAAGCAGAAAGGTATTATGCCATGAAACAGGTAAGAAACACTCTTCATTACACTGAGGAAAACACTAAGGGAGTACAGCCGATTCCGATCCTGAAGCACCTTTTGCCTGAGGTGGTTCCTTTTGGCAAGCTGCAAGACTGGCCTTGATAAATTGGTTTATGTGGGTTCCATGTCATGATTTTGACACAACACAGTTTAAAACCCCTAAGATTTCTCAGGTACACCTTTTGTTTGGAAGCAGGTCCTGGTGAGGCAGTATAAGACATCTCTTGTAGCATCCACCCTAAAACCTGCAAGAAAGAAGATGCTGACACAATTTATCTATGTCAAGCAAGTAAATCTGTGAGCGCCAGAGCTAGCAAACCAGGGCAAAAGGACTAGCGAAAGGAATGCACTCGACTGTCAGCTCCTGTGCTTCATTGCTGAGCTGCCACACAAATATCTAACTTCATTATCACTCCTGCTTACTGTCAGGGAGTGTTTGTTGTACCAGGTTAGCCAAGTGCCTCCCACACTTAGGTGGTATAAGCATATGGATCCTGCCCGAGTGCCAGCACATGAATTAGCCATTTTTACCACCCCACTTCATCCCTATGTGCCCAAATCCGTGATACTTCGTTTTACAGGGCATTGTGCTGGTAAACCACCCATCTAGATTAACTATAATGAAAACCACCTCCATGAACTCCCTGTGTTGTGCATATTAGATTTGCACCAGTTCAGCTGGAGTTGTCAGGTACATGATTGTTTCTTTTGGCTTAAAAGGGGAATTAGAAGTAATCTCTTGTCAAAGAAGACATGACAAGTCTGACAGCAGTGAGCCCTTAATGCTCCTAACTCTTAGCATTGTTTACTGAATTGCCTGAGGAGAAGATGTCTAAGCAGATGGTCTTCCTCAAGAGCTCCACAGGTGTTGGGAATAGAAACAAAAGTGTTTGTATCCTATTACTACGAGCACAGCCTTTGGCAGCTGCTTAGATCTTACAGGTATGGAATATAATGTTGCTCAGGTGGCTTTACCATATAAGAAACTAGAGTGTTTTGAACCATTATTTTGAGAACTTTTTGTTACACTGAGCTGACTTACCATCTGTGACAAGGCATTAGTTACAAAAGGAAATGTCACGTTGCTGTGAGGAAGTGCACATGACACTAATGTGTGGGAGTGCCTTGTTCTTTCCATTTGCCCTTTTTTCTATTTGTTTGCCTGTAGGTTTTTTGTTGGTTTTGTTTTTCTAAACCTCAGAGGTTTTCTATACCCCCTCTGAACCAGGGAGAGCCTGAAGCTGCCTGGTAGAATGCCCTGACCCTCACCTTGCATGTATCAGGAAGCATGCAATAAAGTCTGCACTAGAAAAGTGGAATCAAACATACATGAAAAAGCTTAGTTACTGAACTAAGATTATTTTTTTCTTGCAAGACTATCATAAGGTTAGTAAACAACGCTGTTGTATTTTTCTAAATTTTATCTGGAATGGAGTATTTTATGCTTAGCATTTTAAAATGTGGCATGCTGCCATTTCCTTTTTTGCTTAGTAGCTGCTCTGTAATCCCATACCAACTTCCTGAAGACATTTTTCACTTTGGAGAATTATTTGAAACAAGACTAGCATGTAAACAAAAAGAAATACAAAAGTAGTTTAGGCTTACCTACACTAGGAAACAGGCTTTCCACTGGGCACTGCTCAGCTAAGGCTAAAATCACTGCTACATTCTAAATGTTGCTTTCGCAGAGGTGCCCAAACAAGAAGCAATACCTTCACTCCTGTATCATGCATACGGTAGCAACACCACTTTTCATTTGGAGGGTGCTTGTGGTTTTGTTTTCTATCTAATTTTGCTTACACTGGCAATAAAACTAGATCCAGGTTCAAACTACATGTGCTTACCAGTGCTTGGACACTTTGCTGAATGGGGCTCCATGCACAAAACCCAATGGCTTCATGCTGGCACCAAATGACCTGGTTGTCTCCACTTCAGGCGAGCTGAGCTGATGGGCAGAGGCAGAACAGCCTGAGCAGCACCATGCTGATGGTGCCTAGCCTCTTCTCAGGTAGAAGTCAATACTTCTAGAAGCAAGAAAATAGAGTAAGAGCTGTGCTTGAAACCCAACCATGTTCAAAACATGGCATACAAAGTAGACAGAGCCAATGAGCACAGCAGTACTGGCACGGGACTTGCTGCTACTTGCTATTGTGTAACAAGTGCCAGAGAAAGGAAGTGGTTTATTTTGAATTTAACTTAATATGACATAGGAACAGACACAGGTGGGATTCATTTACGTTATACTACTTCGACTGTAATAACATCATCCACGCTGACACATCTTCCAAAAAGCTCAACTAGCCAAACACAGCTCCTTTACCTGCACTGAACAATCACTTGTCAGGAGCTACATGTGGCTGTAGAGGACATAATGTTCACTGCTCTCTAAGTGAAGTTCCCAGCTTCATTACAACATTTATCATCTGCTTTCTTCTTCAGGAACATCTAGTTCACAGTGATGATGGGCCAGACTTCAGCTTGTCCTTCAAACAAGATCACAGTACACAGACCAAGCATATCCGTTCTTCCCTTTGGAATCTAGCATATAACCAGTTAAAACCCCAGGAATGGAAAAAACTGGCCCTGCTCTGGAAGTTCACGGGTGAACAAATTAGAGCTATTGAAGAACAATGGACAGGTAACAATATCTGAATGGCTAGACATAATAGGTAAGCTATAAAAACCACAAGGCAGAGCGGCTTTTTAAACTACATGAGTGTCAGATTCACAATGGCCATACTGCTCTTATTCAAATAATGAAAAAGGGCAGTGAGTGGGTACAAGCTTTGTCCCTGGTTCGAGTGGCGGTGATGTAGAAGTACAGGCCACTTCTGTTCTCCCTTTTTGCCTGAAGGAATCTTCATCTTTAGAAATCAGAAACAGTGAGTGGCATGGAAGGGTCTTGCAGGTCATGCTGCAAGTGAGGAACTGGGAAACCTCGTGACAAGAAGACCTTGTTCATGCCCTGTCTTGACAGCTGCCATAAACCAGCATTTTTTGGTTTCAGGCCCCTCAAGTGCTGGGAAAGCCATACTTCTAGAGTATGCATTGTACTTGCTTACTACTACTCCACAATATACTTCCACACATTGAGGAAAAATGAAAGGAAAAAATCGTATTAAGGTGTATTAGCTTTTCTCTCCCTTTACTGTAGCCTTAGAATAAAACTATAATTTGTTTGTCTGCTTTTACAACTTTTTAAGCCTCAGTCATCATTTTGCTTCTGGGCAAGAAAGGGAATAGTTAAATGAGTAGGTTTTAAAACCTCTTGGAACTCTAGAAGTACAAAAGCACAAAATATCCTGTTCCCAGCACATGGAACAGACAAATGCTTTGTGTATTGCATAGGGAAAAAAAGTTACAAGGAACATGGAAATAGAATGTTGCTCATCTGGTTACATGGTATGCTGCTGGCCCGTCAGAATCCTGTTAAGCACATATACGAGGATCTGGTGGAAGCAGGATTTCAGCCTTTAGCTGGTAAGTTGTTAGAGACCACCTTACACTGTCCTCTGCCAGGCTGCAGTGCAGTGCAGAGGTGCCTGCTGCTGCTGCCGGGAAGGTGTAACTGTGGCTGAGCTGGAAGACAGTCCCTTCCTTTCTGGGACTATGCTCTTCCTGGGGGTGGCATGGGGGTGGGTGACATTCCTTGAGAAAGAGCATTTAAGCAAGACTTGTGATTTCTAAAGGAAGACAAAGAAACAGACAAAGAAACTTTGCTTCCCTCCTTTGTCCTGCAAGTGAATGTGATTGGCTAGCCCTTAGTTAAGTTAGTCTGACCTTGTGAAATATAGAGCATGTCAAGCAAGTGACTTCTCCTCTTACTTTACAGAGAACATCAGAGGTGCAAGTAGCACTGGCATGGACTCGAGAAAATGTGCTATTTCATGAGTTCATTAGTAAAACACGGCATATCTGATGGATTTACATACCAGACGGAAGGGGACTTCCAAATACAAACAGTATCTTTTCTGGAAACAAAAACCTATTTTGAAGTTGTATGACTTTTTCCAACCTAGAAGAACTTGTAGTCCTGAAATACTGGTTAGTTCTCTTATAAGCTTGCTATACAATGATTTAAAGAATTAAGAGTGAATGGCTATTAGTATACTGGTAAGCAAGAACCACACTCCTCTGTTCCCCCCCACCAAGGTTCTGCACCTGGCCTAACATTGATACACTAATTCTGTACTGGAACTGCAAATTAAGATATTTTGTTTGACATGAAATGTAAATGAGATGTTTTCTACCTGAATAAAATTAATAGGTGAAAATTATGTGTATAAATCAACACTTCCAGAAATAGGCTGGCACCTGGCCTCATTTGGGATTCAGGTTTACGTAAGGGCTTGCTAGGATTATAGTGTTCCTGTGAGAAGAGGGCTTTTCTCTTGTTTAAACAGAGCTACGATTAGGACAAGTCTTCCTCCTTCAGCATTTGATTTATGTAGTGAAAATACACAAAAATATCATATTTAAAACCATGTGAGGATGGCCTATCATGGCATAACCTTGAATACATACTCAAAAAAGAATATTTTATATTTAATAGTTAATACATCTAGAAATTATTTACCTATTTCTTGGCCATATCTTGAATTAAGACTTGGTAGTGTCTGGCTGAACATGTTTAAAGGTTTCCTCTTTACTGAATATATTTCATATCTAAAAAATTATATAGCATGTCTCTCTTTGTAGTCTTCGCTAACAAAACAGCAACAGTTTTATCACGTAAAGGAAGAATTTAATTGCCTTGTCTGTGTGTATATAGCTAGCAATATATTGTACTGAATCTTACTGTTTGTACTAAAAAGATCATGATTTGTGTCTTAGTCTGAAATGTTATGCCTAACTGCCCTCTTGTGTGCAGCCTGTTTTGATGTGGCTGCAGAGCACCACAGGAATATGAAGCACAGACTAGTATTAGAGATACCAGATCACAAATTCTTGGATCCTGACAGGTATGCACCAAGTTCTGACACATTAGCTTGGAAAATGAGAATGTTTATATCAGTCTGATGGACTCGGTACCTCACCTGGCCTAAGCTGCACCCTGGATATGAAGTATACCACCTTCGTTTAAGTATGCTGTTGTAGGATATAATTAAAATGCACATCAACTACACTTGTTTGCACTGGCAACTCAAAAAAAGCATATGTAACAAAAATAAATTTAATTTTCACTTCAAAATATATGTTAGTAACATTGGAACTGAACAAAGTGATTCAGACAAAAAAATGCATTCATCCTTTATTTAAAAGTGTGCAAAAGATACCTTAAATAGAAACTGTTTATCTTAATAAAATAAGTTCTCAAATAGTTTGGAGGTAGAACAACATTTCAAGTTCTTTTTATCCCCTCCAGATGTTTACTATAAAAGCACTTTTCATTTAGAAAAGGATAAAAACATGATGCATATTTTAGGCCTTGATACATCAAATCTGTAAAGACTGGAAAGAGGTTTAAATTGTACCTTGATAAAAACCCCCACCAGTGAGAAAGTTACTCAGTCAACAACTTTTATTGACTGAACACTGGCATGAGTTTGGCCCTGAAGCATTCGCCCAACTTGTCCTGCAGGTATCACAGTGGTTGAGCCAGAAGAATGGAGCACAGTTCGAGGATATTTAGCAGCAGTGGCTTGAGATATGGTTTGCTGAAAAGTAATACATCAAAACATTTAACAGTACAAAGAATTCCACCTTATAATAGCTCTAAGTGAGCTGTAGTTCAAACAGAAAGATTCACAACCCAGCAAACTGAAATACACTTAATGAGTAATCTTTTTCTTCCTCATCTGTAATATACTTTTTAGAATACAAAATGCTAATAAAATGCTAAACATTGTTAACTAAGTCCCTGAGCTTTTATCATTTCAATCTTGTTTTCAGAGTTGATTTTTTTTTTACCAAATTGTTCAGAATTTTCCTCTGTAGTGCTAATTTAATTATGCCAACTTTCCTTTTGAAGTCCAGTATTTGCTATGAGGAAGTCCCTGAAAGGTCTCTGGTCTCTGAAAGGAAAAGGTTTCCATTTATTTAACAATTAATTTTCTCCCTTCAAAAAGCTAATACCTTACTGCAATAAACAGCAGTAATTCTCCTTTCAATCAAGGTAAACTCTCTCCCATTGTCAAAATAATTCAAGAGAAATACTTCAATCTGATTGACCTCCACTTAGGCATTTCTGTGCAGAAAAGAGCATATGGAATATCTCTTTGGGACTGTCATATTTGTTATATTTTTAGAAGTCAGTTTTTGGTACAGCAGTTCAGGTACTTCACTCGTCACACTAGTCACACAGTTTGAATTTGGAAATTGTTCCTAGTGAAAGAATTCTCACACCAAACCCCTAACCCCTAAGGGCATAGAATTTAAATATGAATTTCTGCTTAGGAGCCCAACTTCTTGAAAACTATGTGCAGCCTGTTGCAGGGCCCTGATTCACTAAAGGAAATGAGCGAAAATAGAATATTCCTCCCACAGTTACCAGTGACTCCAGCTCAAATTAAGGGACCTGATGTAAATCTGCTTCTTCTGGCAGTATCACTGACAAGAAACTGGACTTTCAGATAACACACAGAAAACTAATATCCTACTTTACAGGTTAAAATATATAAAAACCAGTCACCTGTTTCATACACCTCCAGTTGAAAACATTTTCTGCTTAGACTGGTCTAAAAGTGTAGTGATTGGCAGGCCATACAAGCCACTGTTTACAATCTTCCTGTATGCTGATCTTGTATCCTATTAATGCACTTATTTCAGTGTTTTCTTCAGGATAAACAGGCACAGTAGTACTCAAAACACAACAAACAGCAGGCTTGATGAATCTGATTGCCTCTGGACAACAGGTTTACTTCCCCCTCCCCCAGTACACTTAGCCTGATCTATAGTCTGTCAGACTAATCTATATCTCAGCCACTTCTAGTTCAGTCACTCTTCCTGCCATACACCACAAAGCTTGACTTTAAACTGTGGCCGCATGGTGATGACACCAAAAACTGCTGTACCAACTGACCACTTCTACAAAGAGGAAGACTCATGGAAGAGCTGGGCAAGAAAGAGACAGCCAATGCTGCTGCTGTGAAATAATTATATAGAAACAAAACAAATACATTAAAATGGCAATATTGACTTCCTCTATTCACCTGTGCCTTCTACCCAGACCAAAGATAGTACTGTTTGTTATTCTGAACAGGCCTCCAGTTTAAGCTTTGTCTACTACCACTTTACAATGGTCGTTTTTCTTTACTACCAGATGTGAGGTATTAAGAATGCTGTTACAAGCATAATTCTGACTTACCTGAGTGACTGGGTGATGTTTTTCAATAATGACTGAACTAATGGGCGGAGCAACTCCCATCACTGCTAAACTACCACAGATTCTGGCTTTTTGTCCCATATCAGCTCGACCCGTGATTCGAGCAGTGATTGTTCTTCCTGCTTTCTGTTGAGCAGATGTTATTACTTTTGCCATGGGCTAGAAATAAATGAAGTATCGGTTGGTAAAAATCTAAACATATTTGCGATGCTCTAATATGTCTGCTTAGTTTTTTCAGTTACATGCCTAAACAGAACATAAGAAGAAGTTGCAAGTAATTTAGTTATGTTATACAGGACTGAATTTCCTCCACCTAGTCACAACCTGGTCTATTCCATCTTTTTCCACCTTAAGTATGAGATAGCATCTGTCCTGAGGGAAGTAAGGCTAATTTGATAAAATTCAAACAGTATGGATAGTTTAGGTTTGCTCACTGGCTGCATACTCAAATGACAGCTGCAGGCACTTCCATCATCCTGGACGGACTTTCTAGCAGTGACACAGCAGACACAAAAAAGCTTCCAAGCAGTAAAATGCTGCATCTTTCTCTGACAGCGTGTAGCAAAGCGTATCAGATGGGAAAAAGAAAGGAGGGCAATGCAGAAGACAATGGAGAAAATAAAAAAGACAGTTCAGCAACAAATATGGAACAGGGAACAAGAGAGATATTCCAAAGAGGATGATACTAAAGCAAAGCATACTCTTTCTGCAACAAAATGGTTTCAAGCGAAGCACTAATTGTTCTTGTTGTGCTATATGTAAGTGTGCATTCACCCCTCCGCTCCCCACTGCAAAAATCATTTAGAATTGCTCCTAACATAAACAGGTTTCTGTAACATTAATGAACTTTTGCAAGGTAGTGTCTTCACACAGCTATGTAAACCCAACTACATATGCAGTTTTCTCAACTACATACTTGTATTGCTCTGAAAAATATGGAATGATATCCAAACTAGTATCTGCTATAATTATGCCTTAGAAACCGAAAAGTTAATTTTATCACGTTACCAGTTTTTGGGTTGATGCCACACCAGACCCTGCAGCTGTGCTAGTGATGATTACTGGAGAATCAGAATCCAGCCTTGTTTGAGAAGTGCTTGCATGACCCAGGTGGGCAGAAAACTGTGAATGAAACCAGAGTTTACAAAGAATAAGTACAACTTTCTACAAAATATAATTTCACTCTTTAGATGGTCAGTTTTTGACTATTTCAATTACTCTTCTCAATCTAACTTTGCAGATATTTTCTCTAGTTCACTGTTTTTTGGTTAATTTAAAAATACTTGTCTGAAAAATGTGGAAACAGTGTGAATAACATTTGATACTATTAGAAAGAAAAATCAGGAAAGAGGCAAGCGCATCTTCTCTGCTCTAACCTGTATTCTAGCTTGAAATTGTTTTATGGTGGCAGTATCTTCAGAATGACTCCAGGGCAGGTCCAAAATATCCAAGCTACTGGGTAATGATCTTGTTAAGCTGACATGACAGGACAATAAGCTGAGTTCTCTAAGTGCCTTTTATATGTTACACTTAAAATGAAGCTTCAAGTCAGCCAGTTTTTCTTCTTTTCAGGTTATTATATTAAGCTCTTTTTTTTTTTTGAAGGAAAACAACCCACAACACAAAACACCAAAAAACCCCAACCAAAACTCTTTAATGTCTTTTTCCAAGGAAGAACTTTAAAGAGCAAATTCTACTTATCATAGTGATCTTGTCTTCTTTAGTTTCATATATTTTCAATAAAATAAAAAGCAGAGCTTAATGAAAGTATAGCAAACAACAGCAGCTGTGCCCCAATCACTTCATTTATACAATGCAGCCTGAACATACTCATAGGTTTCTTTTTACATTTAGACTGTTTTCAAATTCCTTGCATTCCTGGGCTCCTATTCATAATGTTTTCATAATGTTCCAGCTGAAGAAGTTAGCTTTTGTCACTATCAAACATAGTTCTGTTCCAGCTACACACTTACCATGTCTTCCATCTGAAGAGTATTTGCTGGTGGAGGTGGTGGTGAGGGCAGATTATATTGTGAAGCAGGTATTCTTCCCGTAACAATGGTACCGTTATCATTTCTCCTACTTCCTATATCTGTTATTAGAAACACAAAGTAATGGGATCAGCACATAATCTAGCAAAACCTAAGGGCGGAGGGGAAGGGAAGAGGTCAAGTCAGAGTAAAATTCTAATATTCTTTGGAACTTCTGTACAATCTAATTAAAAGGATCAGCCTGTTCATTTGGGGGCAGGGGGTGTGTGCATAAAAATACATAAACATTCCTGTATTTGACCTTTCTCAGATGCTTGGAAGTAATATTTTTCAAGGGGCTTGTTTCTGTGTTATGCCTCAACATCCCTGTGACACGTCACATACTTGTAGTGCAAAGAACTGAGTTTCTCTGTACTGCCTGCCAATATTAAATTCAGTGTGCAAGAGCTGCTCTTATATTAAAAGGCTAAACCCAGCTCAGATAGAAATTAGCAAACCACAGAAAGACCACACCAGACTTCTGTGAGGGTATAACATCCTTAAGGGGGATCACTGTTAGTAAAATAAAGTGCTATTTTAACTTTCCTGAGAATGTACTGCCATTTCAAGGGGCCAAAACCATGCTTAGCAGCATCTCATTTCCACATATATGGCTGGACACTGGGCACATCCCATCTGTAGGGCTGGGACCACCTATGAGTGCCCTTTAGCTCTCATCTTCTCCCAGCAGCTGGGTAAACCTGTGCTGGTGCAAAATCCATCCAGGATTCTTTTATCTTGCAATGCAGACATCCTGGGGAGGTCAGATCTGTAGACCTAAGCCCTGTATCTTTTCCAAGCAGTTTCAATCTTTTCCTTTAGAATGCAAACTTCCTTAAAGGAAGCCAACAGAGGTATTCTTACTCATTCTCCAATTTCTTAAGCAGATGACCCTATCTGCAGTTTCAGGCCAAGGAAACTTTGCTCATTTCAGGGACTTCAGTGACACCATGTGGTAGTTGTGTTTTTTTCTTCTCTTGAAGTGAGCAGGAAAAACATAATGAAGATTCAAATTGGTACTCAAGGATTTAGAGTGAAAGTATGCCAGAATACACATTTTGTACGTACATACGTATGTACACTCACATTAAGCTTATGCATAGACAGAACCAATGCATCGTTACAGACCAATCAGATCTGATCTACGTTACTTAAAAATGCAGTGTCAGCTTTTTAAAGAAAAATCAGTATTTCTTGTAGGTTCAATGTTCCTTTAAGTACACAAAGAGATTAAAAATAATCTTACTATAATAGTAATTATTAAAAATTTAAGTAACCTGTCAGTGTGTCAGCCAGACAGATTTTAGATCATCAACATTGATTCCAAATGTTATGGACCCATTAAAGTCACAATACTTGTACAATATCAATAATATACACTATAATGTATACATAATAGGTATGTTATCTGTACATTAAATGTACACACTAATAAACTAGTAATAATAAACAGGTAAATGGATCAAATTCTGCTTTTTTTTCCAATGACAGTAGGTGGCATTGCAGTGTTCATTTCCATATATAACCACTAACTCTGACACATGGAAGTTCCAATGTCCACAGATTACAAGACTAGAACAAATCACAATAACTATCTAATCTGATATTTTAAGTTCCCTGATATCGTGATCACTGTTCTGCTATACCTAAGGAAGACTGAAAATAAATGGTTGTACAACCATATTAAATAACTATTTAACTAACCTCATTGAATCTACTGTCTGGCTGTAGCAAGAAAGGTAGTGTGTCTGGAGTAGGGGAGGTGGTATGAGAGGCAGTGGAAGAAGATGGCCCACAACAGAGGACCACGACAAGACAACAGAAACCAGACTGTGAGATTCTATGAAGCTTGATGAGGACTACACTGACCACAGGAAATTAAAGAGCATGATGCTGCACACCCAGAAAGTTAGGTATAGGCACCGCAGTGTTGTCCATTACAGCAAAATCTCAGGCATTTGCCTGTGTAGCATATCAGTTCCTGCTTTATAGCTCAAGTGGTTCAGCCCATGAACCTCTGGGGTTAGTTGTGGCAGCTTTAAAGCTCAGTTTTCTTAATTTCCTTCCTACTTACCCTCTTCTTTATAGATTTACAGAAACAATGCTTTCCTATTTCACACCACTCAGTCACCCATCATTATTAGGGAGACCACTGTCTGTTGCATGGTTTTAGTACACAATAAACAAAGAAATATATGCTAAATCTTCTAGAGAAAGTAGTTCTTACTTTATGAAATAGTAAAACAAGTACTTTCACAATGCCTTGTAACTTTATTCCCAAACACAGTATCTTCAAGAAATCATTCATTCTTGACCTTCCTCAAATACTGATCCTGTGTTTTCACTAACACACAGCTACTGCACTTAGCCAATGTCATATTCTAATTTCCTAAGCAACTGCACAAACACTGCATATACTTCACAGGCTCAGACAGCTGCTCAGGTAATTATTCTCTAAAAAAGCCTTCTTCAGGTTTTTATTTCCTCTTCATATCTATGCTTTTAGTGAGGAATTTTTCTGAAGTAATTTAGAAACTTCTGGTATAAGATTGTTAAGTTTAGCAACTTCAGTTTCTTGTCTAAGGCCACTAACAGCTGCTGCCAGTACAGTGGGTTGTTAAGCCACAAGTACAGCTGTGAGACTCCTGCTGGCACAGTTATTTTCATTTCAGTGTAGACTGCTGCACCAGCATGATTATGCTCCTGCTGCTATAGACTGTCTCACTCTAAGGACAGTAACAGTAGGCATTACATCAGTAACACTATGCAACTCTTTCCTGTATGGCTGCACAAGTTTTATGAGTGTATTGCGATATAATTAGACTGGTGTTTCCTGTTCTGGCACAGAACTTCAGCTAAACACAGAACCTGGGAGATTCACTTACCCTTTTTGCATTATACGGCAAGATTAAGAAAGAAGGGAGAGCTGTCTGGGAAAAGCAGATTCATTGCACATTGAGATTCTAGGGGACAGAGGAGGGTTTTCCAGGGTTTCCCCTCACCACTCCATAACCCAGGTGCTGACAGAATTCTGGGTAGTCTTCCACAGTGTTTTAAGATGTTTGCCATCCCTTGTCCTTACTGCAGTTGCAGGCTATCACCCTCCAAGCAAGATGAAGAGAACGTGTTCCACCTTTCAGCTACAGCAGTACAAAGCTCAGCATCAAGTATTTCTCAACATATTCAACAGGACTTTCTAAACCAGTAAGTTTGATAATCTTTGTATTGCTGTATGTCCTCAAATTAAAAAACAAACAGAAAAAAAAACAGAAAAAAAAAAAACCAAAACAGCCCTGAAAAAAAAAAAAAAACAGAGAGAGAAGAGAATCCTTTAAAACAAACAAAACCCCCCAAACAAGTGAACCCAACAAACTCCACACTCACTACCAGATTAGAGCGGTTTTTTTATACTGACCAGGGTCTGTCCTACTATCCTTGCCCTGGAACATGGTCATTGCTTCCAGATTCAAAGCACATACACCACGCATAAAGGCTTTCTTCATTGTTGCTTCATACTCTTCTCTTTCACTGTGCAGACGCAGAACCTCAGCTTTTGTTTGTTCCAAAGTAGCAGTTAGCTACAAAAGAGAGGAAACAGCTGTCTCATAGTTCTGAATGCAAACTACATGAATATTCCTCAAGTAGCTTTGAAAATCACTTACTCCACTTACAAAGATACGAATTTTACTTCAAAATCTCTCTTTCACCACAAATGAAGAGCTACTTGTCATTTGTTTACACTACAGCACATTCTTTTACTAGAGAATACCAAGAACAAAAGTGCATTCAAAATCACTGTCAGATTTTACCCAACCAGCTTTGTCTTGCAAGTTCAGAAGTTAGGCATCTGGCACAAGCTAGATTTCTGCAAGAACATGGATTTACTCAAGAGAAGTATAAGTGTTCTTAGAAAACTATTTAAAGCATTTGTAAGAATAGTCATCAACAATCTCTCACTTCTAGATACTGTAAAAAAAAAAATAAATACCAATCCTAAAAATGCTGAGAAAAGACAGACCAAGTCACCTTTGTAACTCACTGCTTACTGGTTTTGGGCTGGTAAGCCACGTTTGTAAGCCTGTCCTTAAAATTCCAGGTTTAATTTCTTCTTAAAACACAAAGCATTTAAAGCATATCTTTTAAAACTTCATTTAGTTACCGTGCACCAATGCACATATTGATAACTTCAGGTTAAGCATTGAAAATTATTTAACAAGCTTAACTGGCAAGTTGAAGGTAAAAGCAAACTTAGGTTCAGCCTTTAACGGAGTAGTTATTGTAAGAAAAAAACCCCGACTGTACTCATCATAATCATTCATACTAAGAATAGTCTTCTACTTCCATTGCCTTCTTCAATAAGACCCCTATAAACACACAGCCAATATTAAATGTGCTTTTAGAAAACAAAATACCATCCTTACTGACAGGCAGATAGATATTTATCTCATTTCAGAAAGAAGCCAATTTACTTCACCTGTGAGTGCAGATAAACAGCATTTTATATCAGATGAAAGGGGGGAAAAGAACCAAACCAAAACACAAAAACCAAACCAAAAAAACCCAACCTATTTACATCTAGAAATCATAATGGAGATCTCAGACGTTCTTGGGTACTTGGTAGCTCTGTTCTACTGGAAACTCCTCATGTTTTTCAAGTTTGCTGAGAAAGAGATACTTTGTATGGATGGGAGATAAGGGAGTGAAGGAAAGAAAGAATAAACCCCCCACGATATTACCTCTGCAATTTTGGCTTCGTAATCATTGGTGAGCTGAACACAGACATCTTCTGCCCTTAGCTGACAGGCTTTTGCTACTTTTTCTTTCCATTTTTCCTCACTATGAGAGCGCCATGCTGTCCATACTTTCTTCATCAAAGCTGTCCGGAATTGTCTGTCTGCTATTCTGTTTGCATATTCCTTAGGAAACAAATATAACCACTTCATATACAAGTTCATGTTTACTAAAAATTTAAGTACCCAAGAGAGTGTGGATGATTGTTTTACAACTTATTACACAGCCTGCAGGAGGAGCACTTAAACAGAGTTACATGTGCTGCAGCAAAATGGTACAAAAAAAAAAGCATCAGCAGCAAAATGTTTCTCCCTGCACTGAAGTGTTACTGTCCCCAGTATCAGAAACCAAATTTGAGAACTTAGATTCCACAAACGAGTGTTTTTACCCTTAGCTTAATGACACTTAATCAACAACCTCACATATATGATGTAACCACGTATATGTAAAGCCATTTACAGGGTATGTGGGACAACTTGATTCACTGCAGGAACCATATATAACATGCAGTTACAAAGATTGCAGATGATTAGTACGTAACACCTATCTTTTTAATAAGTTCAGACTTCAGGATGTTTTAAAAAATCCTTATAAGACAATTTTGGTTTTCCTCTATTTCAAAATAGTCACCAGAAAATGTATTTCAGCATTATTTTTCCAAAAATGAATTACAAAAAAATAAAAAGAGCTTTGTATAAACTAGACTCAAAATGATGAGTAAATTACAAGATGGAAAGGAAAGAGTAAAGGCTATCCCTCTTTGCAAATCAGTCGAGTTTTGCATAAGGTCAATGAACTTGAGTCCAGCCAGGAATCTGTACCTGGTACGGGAAAGGTTTGCACTCTGAACATGTGATCCTTCTTTTCTGTCATACTTCAGGTAGTAGACTGCTTACCATTAGATGCATGAAACAACATTCAACATTTTGTGTGACTAGCTCTTAACTACTTAAAATTCTGACAGTGTGAGAAAAGAGGGGAGCTGAAGTTTTAATTGTGAAAGTGGCTTCTTCAAAAAATGTGATAGTGTATCATATCGCTCTCCAAACGTTATGAGTTTGAAATTTACAATGAGATTCCCTTGGCACCAGCTTGAAAATGTAGACTACGTGATCTGCTGTGAGCTGATCACAGTAATTGGGGCAATGTAAGACAAGTACAGGTTTGATTTTTTTCCTTATCCTGGAGAGTGGATGACAGCAGTGGTCTTTTTAGAATTGATGTATTCAAATCGTTATTTAACACAGTCAAACACATCAAAATAGAAACATTGTCACTTTTTCAAACTGTAACAGGAACTGCAGCAACTCTGACCCTTTTATATGCAAAGGTTTCATTTTCATAGCATTTTTATTTTACTCACATACCTCTTGTTTGGCTTTAATATGCTGAATCCTCCAGAGCGTAAAGTTTCTCATCAGCTCTATTTTCTCCTTTTGCCTCTCTAATGCTCTGGTCAAGTTAGTAATCACCTGCAAAAATATTAACACTATTTCAATAGCTATGATCTTTTTAAGGTCAAAGAGAATACATTGTATGCACCAGTTACTTTTCATTTAAAGCATTTGCGTTTAACAGATGCTTTCTACTCAACCTTCCCCTTACTCTAACGGAGCAAGAGACAATAATCAAGAGTTCAAATCAGAAGTAGAATTCCTGTGGCTTCAATTCTCAGACTGTACTTAAAAAAAAACAACTGTGTAGTTTTAAGAAAAGCTCAACTAAATTGTTATTTCACCCTACATCTGCAGGCTTCTGTGCTATGTTCTAATAATTAAATGTTACTGTAGCTTAGGGTCACAAAAATCACTTATTTCACAGATGATTTTGATACATCAGGTGCATTTATATTAAAAGTTTGTTTTAGTGCTTTATTAATTAACTGAAATAAAATTATTTATCTGCAGAAATCTTATTGAATTGTTTGAACAGATTTAGCAAGCTAAGAAGCTGCCAAAAAACTAGAAAAATCTGATCAAGAACTGTTATTCTTTTTAAAAGTTCACATTAAAGATACCATATAGGCCTACAGCACTCAAAACATCTGAGAGGCAAGATGGCCTACCAGACAGGCAATGCAACTAGGGACTTTTACCACCTATCTTTAAATATGTTTTAATTAGCATACAGAAGCAGCTGAGGTTCCCGATCACAAATTATGTGTGTCATGATGCAAAATGGGATACACCAAACCACTGAGTATTTCTCTATATTTTTGCCTAATTTAAACTAGATTCTGCCATCAAGTCACATCTGTGCAACTCCAATGGGCATTAGTGAACAATCTTGGGACTCCAGTGAATAACAAGAAGTTATTTCAACTACCACATTAAGACTGTGTACAACAACATTCTATGCTATTTGATAACATATCTTAATATGTTATATTGCATGTGTTACATGTAATTATTGAACATACATCAATTAAATAAATTATACTTAAAATACACCCTTAAATCAACAGCTATCTAGCAAACAGTAGAGAACTCCTATTTTGTTTCAGTAAGGAATTTCATACAGTCAGGCTGTTTAATGAAATATTACTAGCAAAAAACTTGGTTTCATTAATGTGTCTACAATATCAGTCAGAAACAAATGAAGATAAGTTTCATACACTTAAAGCTGATTATTCTCTAGATTTCTAGAATGAATTCTTCACATTACTGTATGTTAATATATCTACTATAAGGTTTTTTCTCCTTAAAATGACCAATTTTAACATTTTGCATTTTGGGAATAACTAAAGTCTCAGCTATATAAGTAACAAAGAATTTATCTGGAATTAAATTTGCATTTCAACAGATCACTAGGAAAATAGAAAGCAAATTAGTATAATAAATTACATACATTTGAAAATATGTCATATACTAACATAAAATATTAACTTTTGACACTGCATACCTGTTGATACCCACCTAGAAGTCTTGGCCTAAATCCATGTTCCTTGATTAGTATATTTTTGCCACTAGAAATCACTTGTGAGACTTACAATGTGAAAATAAGAATCTACAGTATTTGTAATACTTGGGAGGCTGACGGATTCAGCTTATGCCCATATAAGAATACAGCAGTTTTGGTAAACATGGTGTGATACATGGAAGCACTAACACCTACTGATAAGGTGATGGCAATAATCATTTTGTATTGAGAATATGTTTAGTTTTTTTTTAAACTGAACTATATTATTGGCTGCAGAACTGATTTCTTCATGGGTAGAAGAAAAAAAATGCTTTCAAAGTATCATCGTGAATTATGCTGCATTAAACGTGAGTGACAATGATATCCAACAAAATCAGGTATGTTTCAATGGTATACATTGAAATAACTACGGTTCTGCAAATATGCACTTAAATGACATTATACTCATCCTTTCTTGTAATGTTACAACATTTGCATTTGCTTAGTCTAAGATTAGACTGCCGAATGGACACAGAACAATCAGCTTCCTCCATACTTTAATTCCTTTGATGCATTTTTTTATTAGAAAAAGGTAAACAGAAATTTAAAAAAGCTAACTCTAAAAAGTGTTCTTAAGTACAAGGTTAAAAATTCAAGATAGCAATAAGAGGGTTCAATTATGTTATGTGATCAAAGGGCTGGCAAAATTTTATGTCCGTTTCCACAATTCTAGTTAATTCTGAAGCTGTTGATATTGCTGATAGCAGAAAAGCCCAAGAGCTCCAAGTGTACAATCCTATGAATCTGTACAAGTACACAATTCCTAAGAATCCTGAACCAGAGACTGTTTAAACACTTAGGAGACTGCTGCCCATTTAAAATTCAAGAAAACCAAACCTAAAATTGAAAAACTAAAGACTTTTAAAGTCTTTAAAAAGAGCTAATGGACTCATCTAAGCATGAAATAAGTAATGAACAACATCAGACCCTAGATTTAAGAAGCAAACAATACAAAATATGTATATACAACATGTTCAGTATCTTAAGTTTCCACTGTTAGTATGGACATTATTAGCAACAATGATTCTTCTTCTGCTGTACATTTATTTCTCTATGTTACTTGCTGCAAGAAGAATTTTGTTCACAGACGGATCCAAAAAGTCATCAGTGTATTTTTAAAAATAGAGGAACTACTGAGTTACGAAATTGTTATTACTACCTCATCTTTCCTGCCAATAGAGATTTCATAAGTACGCAGCAACTCCTTCAGGTTCGCCATCTCATTGCTCAATTGTCTCACATGTGAAGCATGCTTCTCTTTTTCTTGTCTCATTTGAAGCTTGTGGTGTTCAATCAAACTAAGCTTCCATTTTCTCAGTTCAGTCAGAACATTTGTCTGAAAAGTTAAAGGAATGACAGTAGCACAATTGATAAAATTATTCCCTTCTTCCCAATCTTTAAAACTTAAAACATTTAGCAATTAAGGAGACATGAACATTTACAATGATGCCTTCATTAGGCAGGCTGTTTATAAACACTATCAGACATAGTGAACTATTGAATATAACTGAACATCCCTAAAGGAGAAAGTTATTCCAAAGTTCTTGAAAGAATATATTCTAGTGCTTATATGCAATACACAACAATCAAAGAAAAACACTCTTTCCCAGTGCAATCACACTGCAACTTTTCCTGCAGTCTCACTTCTTTTACAACACATTAACATTTGCATGTGATTTTTAAGAAATAAATACCTTAAGACTTCCACTCCAGAGATCAAGTATGTTTTCTATTTGAGTTACTTTTTCGTCAGGTAAAGTTAATTCAGTCACTAGGATATCATTGCTTTCTCCTGGACTGTGAGTGGACCCTTGTGAAGAAGTCTCTCCCAAAACAGCAGGGTGAATTTGTTCCATATTGGCCTCAGAAGGCTTCTCCACTGATATTATGACTAAAAATGAAACAGAGAATAAGGATTGATACTCTGGAAAGGCTGCACTGCTTGCATTCTGGATGGAAGCGAGAAGCCAGGCATTAAGAAAAACAAAACAACCCCAAAATATTTATGCCATCAGATACCTCTTCCCCCATGTAAAACAAACAACCTAATTCAAAGATATGCTGCAAAGATACAAGTATATTTAAATGCACAGTCCCATCATAACCTTAAGTCAAATCAAAACTACCACTCCCCTAGAGAACAGAATCTTCTAATCTGATTCCATTTTAAAGAGGATAATCACAGTAAGTACCAAAAAATTAGCATAGCCAGAAATAAAAAGCATCTTTCTCAGGAAAGACTTCTCATCGATTAACATCCCTGGTCAAAAAATGAAAAACTTTAGCCAATTTCCCTAATGAGACTGTAAACTCCTGAGGTCAGCAGCCTTCCTTTGTGCATTCACAATGCAACCTGTGGATATAATTCAGTATTGGTACGTACCTGCATCAATTTTCCTACAGCCTTCAATTTCCTCATATAATTAGTTTTCCAACTCTTTGAGTAAGGAAGTATCTACTATGAATTTATATAGTGCCTTACACAATAAGGCCTCACTTTCAGGTGCAATAAAAATTAAGTCGTGTCCAAGAGCAAATGGGCATGTATTTGAGTTCCAAGTGGGGGGGGGGGAAGTTTAGAATAGAGAAATTAATATTTAAGTCAATGGAAGAGATTAAATATCGTTTCATATTTATTCACTGCAGAAAAATTATTAATTTGACAGCTGAATGAAAAAATTGGAAAGGAAATGGATTACCAGATTCCTGGTATCAATAACAACCAGGACAACTTCAAAAGAATACTCTTCTTCTTTCATAAATGGAGAGAGGAAACCTACAACTTGTTAGTCTTCATTTCTGGAAATGAATATTGTCTGTACAGCTGTTTGATAGTGGATGGGTACTATTTTTTGGTACAAGCATGAAGACCTAATTGTCACAAAGCAGTATTTTCTAACTTATCCAAGGCCAAGCCTGATGCTCGACACTTAGTTACTGTCACTGCTCGGTCTCCTTGTCCAAAGGAAATGAGAAGAGCTGTCTGACTAATACTCCCTCCCCCCCATGAAGTAGGCTGAATTGAAACTATTACATTCATCCTCTGAAACAAAAAGGAAAAAAGGAAGAACTGTGATGCAGAGTTACAACTGCTTTTTCGTGCTTATTCCAAGGTCACACAGAACTACACATAAAATTGAAATCTACTTCAGCTAAAGAAGTCTGACCTAGCACACCATTTCTATAGACCCTACCATATTACCTCAGCAGAAGACCATTAAAAGATTATCCCAAATCACACTGATATATTATGATCAGGCTCTAGCTTTTTGCTATTGCTTCTCCTGCAAATGAGAAAAACATTGCTTAGCTAATGGCAGAAATTGCTTATTTTTTTGCAAGTAAGGATCTCTAAAAAATATATGCTAGACAGATGACCCAGGCTACTTGAAATACATCTAATCTCAGTGATGAGGAATCTGGCTGTCCTTTCATAATATAAAGCATTTGGCAGTGTTACTACTGTCAAATACTCCCAGTTTTGTCCTTCACCACTTGTTCCCATTCCTGCATGTCACTGTGCTTTTCCTTCAGTTGTGATGTTGCTGTAAAATGCATGATGGCTTGTCTTTATTTTTAAACTTTTAATATTAGTTTGGATTAAAAGACACTCAACTTACAGAACACAGTTTGCAAGATACTCACAAAGCAAAAAAACGAACAAAAGGTAATCAATAAAAACAGGATACTAGACTGACAAAAGCTATAGTCCGAGATCATATTATACATTCACCACTCCCTTCCCCTTAATCCTCCCCAAATACAGGTTATGCTAACCCAGCTTCCACTTTTTTCATTTATCACAGGATGTATCCTTCACTAAATCCACTGAGTGTACCTGTTACATATTTATATCATCATCTTACATACTTTATCTTGGCCTTCCAGTATTGCCATAATTTTCTAGTTGTATACATATTAACTTCATTCTTATTCCTAATGGTCTCCTTTTGTCACCTCTATTCCTTCCACTGCATTACATGATGACACTCAGTTACAGTTCCCTAAGGTACCGAGGACATGGAACCATTTGGATATGATCAAGTATAAAAATATGCTTCATTAAATAATGCCCACATGCATTTACACCGACAAATCTCTAGACTGTATTTATCATGGCGGTAATGAAATTGGCTGTTTTTTTCAAAGTGTTTGTTATCCCAATACTATTGTTGGGGGCATTTGTTTAGAGGAATTTTTGTTCCTCTAGTATTTGAGATTTTCTGCTTCATAAAGTAAGTAAGTTCTGACAAAGTTCTCACACATGATCTGCTACCAGTGGCCCAAAGCAAGGGCAGCAATTTGCTAAAATGCACAGTTGAAAAAAATTAAAAATTAAATTCCTCTTATAAATTTAATAGATCAATACTAAGGACTGGTAGCCTGAAGAGAAGGAAACTTCCCACTGTGACCTTAAGATCACCTAGTTCTAATACCCCTGTCATGGGCAGGGACACCTCACACTAAACCATGTCACCCAAGCCTCTGTCCAACCTGGCCTTGAACACTGCCAGGGATGGAGAACTCACACCTTCCCTGGGCAACCCAGTCCAGCGCCTCACCACCCTTACAGTAAAGAACTTCTTCCTTATATCCAATCTGAACTTCCCCTGTTTAAGTTTTAACCTGTTACACCTTGTCCTATCACTACAGTCCCTAATGAAGAGTCCCTGCCCAGCATCCTTATAGGCCCCCTTCAGATACTGGAAGGCTGCTATGAGGTCTCCATGCAGCCTTCTCTTCTCCAGGCTGAACAGCCCCAACTTTCTCAGCCTGTCTTCATACAGGAGGTGCTCCAGTCCCCTGATCATCCTCGTGGCCCTCCTCTGGACTTGTTCCAACAGTTCCATGTCCTTTTTATGTTGAGGACACCAGAACTGCACACAATACTCCAGGTGAGGTCTCACGAGAGCAGAGTAGAGGGGCAGGATCACCTCCTTCGACCTGCTGGTCACGCTCCTTTTGATGCAGCCCAGGATACAGTTGGCTTTCTGGGCTGTGAGCACACACCGCAGCCCGCTCATGTTAGATTTCTCATGTACCAGCAGCCCCAAATCCTTCTCCGCAGGGCTGCTCTGAATCTCTTCTCTGCCCAACCTGTAGCTGTGCCTGGGATTGCTCCAACCCAGGTGTAGGACCTTGCACTTGGCATGGTTAAACTTCATGAGGTTGGCATCAGCCCATCTCACAAGTGTGTCGACGTCCCTCTGGATGGCATTCCTTCCCTCCAGTGTATCAACTGAACCACACAGCTTGGTGTCATCGGCAAACTTGCTGAGGGCGCACTCAATCCCACTGTCCATGTCAGCGACAAAGATGTTGAACAAGACCGGTCCCAACACTGATCCGTGAGGGACACCACTCGTTACTGGTCTCCAGCTGGACATTGAGCCATTGACCACAATTCTTTGTGTGCTGCCATCCAGCCAGTTCTTTATCCATCGAGTGGTCCATCCATCAAATTGATGTCTCTCCAATTTAGAGTCAAGGATGTTGTGTGGGACACTGTCGAACGCTTTGCACAAGTCCAGGTAGATGACATCAACTGCTCTACCCCTGTCCATCAGTTCTGTAGCCCCACCATAAAAGGCCACCAAATTGGCCAGGCAGGATTTCCCCTTAGTGAAGCCATGCTGGCTGTCACCAAGCACCTTGCTGCTTTTCATGTGCCTTAGCATGCCTTCCAGGAGAACCTGCTCCAAGATTTTGCCAGGCACAGAGGTGAGACTGACTGGTCTGTAATTCCCCGGGTCATCCATTTTCCCCTTGAAAATGGGGTTATATTTCCCTTTTTCCAGTCGTCAGGAACATCACCTGACTGCCATGATTTTTTAAATATGAACAGTGGCTTGGCAACTTCATTTGCCAGCTCCCTTAGGACCCACAGATGGATTTCATGAGGTCCCATGGACTTGTGCACGTTCAGGTTCTTAAGGTGGTCTCGAACCAGATCCTCTCTTACAGTGGGCCCAAGGTCTTCATTCTCACAGTCCTTGCATCTGTGTCTTCAAGACTTGGGTGGTGTGGTCAGAGCCTTTGCCAGTGAAGACTGAGCAAAGAAGTCTTTAAGAAGCTCAGCCTTCTCCAAATCCAGGGTAGCCACTTCTCCTGATATCTTCTGGAGGGTGCCCCTATTGTCCCTGGTCTGTCTTTTATTTGCAATGTACCTATAGAATTCCTTTCTTGTTATCTTTCACATCCCTAGCCAAGCTTAATTCTAACTGAGCCTTAGCTTTCCTAACCTGGTCCCTAGCTTCACAGACAGCATCCCTGCATTCTTCCCAGGCTTCCTGTCCTTGAGTCCACATTTTATAAGCCTCTTTTTTCCCCTCTAAGTTTTCTCAGCAGCTCCTTATCCACCCATGGAGGTCTCCTGGCCCTCCTGCTGCACTTCCTTTTGGTTGGGATGCAACACTGCTGAGCTTGTAGTAGGTGATCCTTTAACAACAACCAAGATGTAAGACATCTCTTTCCTAGACTGACATGGTGTAGTGACATTTTAAAAAGCAAACCTATGTTTTGATAAAGCAGGAGAACGCCAGAAGTTTATTTATACTGTATAGCTAACAGAGGCATGGTGGGGCCACGTAAATATTCTTTTTATCTCAGTCTCCAAGAAGATCAAGAGCACCTTTACTGTTTTTTAACCATTTTACAAAATTTTGAAAGTAAAAGAGAAGCCACATTTTACAAGGTGCTGCCCTTTGCAAAGATAGTAAACATGTGAGTGTCTGTAACTGGGAGGAATACATGGTTCTTTGTAATGAGCAGTACATAAAACTTCAATGTAAAATTTTGATCACCATCCAGTATAGAAGCATTTCTTTCCCTTGTCTCTGAACAATTAAGTACAGCTTGCAAATTACTACATTTATCTGACAATACCATGTGTATTAAGAGAGAACTCTATTCAAATATTTCAAGAGAAGCAATCAATTGAATGTAAATTCACCCTCTCAGATCTGCTGCACATCTTTAGGCAGTAAAGAGGAACAGATTTCATAGGCTACATATTTGGCCCCAGCAGAAAAAAAAAAACCAAAACAACGAAAAGTCTCACACCATTAAAGACAGAAGACAGTGCTGGCTAAGATCTTCTGTTCAGACAAGTCTGATAAAAAAAATAGAATACAGTCGTCTAGCACCCCCCCCCCCAAGTCTACTGTTTTGATTCTGATCTCGTCATGAACAGCAGCATCACACCTCACAAATATTCCCTTGCAAAACAATGCTCCACTCAAAATGGGAGACAAAACTGTAATTAGATACAGCACTGGGGAAAAGACCTGAACTAGAATTTGCTCCATAATATATAATTCCACATTGCTGCGTTTGGAATTTTCTTCTTTCCATGTAAGAACAAGTTCTCAGGCTGAGAAATGCTTCCAGCAGCTGATCTGAACTGATCTGCAATTCAAGAGTTTTGCAAGTGTATTTGAATCCTGACAATCTCCTACTGTGAGTGATCAACAGCCTCCTGTAATGGAAGAAGATTCAGAGGAGATGAGATGCTAATGAAGCTCAGAGAAGAATACAGGGAGTGACGACAGCTTTACTGAACTTCTCTCAACACAGGGGCGGGCAAAAGGTGGCCTTTGTTTTTCATAAAATGCTGTACCAGTTGAGTGGATCAACTGGCCTTAGTTAACAAAAAAGTACAAATTTATTCCTGTGCTAGCCAAAGGAGCTTGCAGGAAGTGTTGGCTCCAACACCATATGAAAACTGAATAACCAGCAAAATGAACCTTCAACTGAGCAACAAGCTTGCGCTGACTTAACCCACACAGGTCCTTCCCAGCAACAAGGGACACCTCATATCTTGATGGCTAGTGTAAAGAGACTGTAACAGTGATCTAACTGTGTATTACGATTATTCTATCACGCTGTGACTGTTCACTCAAGTCTTGCTCAGATTTTGGCTAACGCACGTTAAGGCCTGGTACATCCTGGAAGTAGTATCACCAGGTCAAGGCAAGAGCAGCATGCAGACAGGATATGAAGGACAGAAAGGCTGAAGTTAATTGCACAGCCGTTATCACCTGCAGCTTGCTATCTCCTGCTGCCATAACACCTTGCGCAACCTTGCCTGGCAGTTCCTTCAGAATCCACTAATTTACAGAAATAGTACAGACCAACCTTTTAAGCTGCAAGACACAAATATGTCAGTTTACCCAAAACGCTTTTGAACCACATCCAACAGCAGCCAGACTGATGAGGCTTTTGTGCTTCCTGCTGTGATACAGGGTATCCTGCACTGTGATGAAGAAGGAAGGATAAGCACTCTCTCTGCTGTTCAGGCAGGTGTTCACAGAGATGTGAGCTATGGGTTGCAAGTTACGAATTGCTGAACTTGTGAGTTATTCTAGTTTCTTGCTCAACATTTTTGTTCTTGTTCAACATCTTTGTCGCTGACATGGACAGTGGGATTGAGTGCGCCCTCAGCACATCTGCCGAAGACACCAAGCTGTGTGGTTCAGTTGATATGCTGGAGGGAAGAGATGCCATCCAGATGGACCTTGACACGCTTGTGAGGTGGGCAGATGCCAACCTCATGAAGTTTAACCATGCCAAGTGCAAGGTCCTACACCTGGGTGGGAGCAATCCCAGGCACAGCTACAGGTTGGGCAGAGAAGAGATTCAGAGCAGCCCTGCGGAAAAGGACTTGGGGGTGTTGGTCGATGAGAAACTTAACATGAGCTGTGCACTCACAGCCCAGAAAGCCAACCATACCCTGGGCTGCATCAAAAGGAGCATGACCAGCAGGTCGAAGGAAGTGATCCTGCCCCTCTACTCTGCTCTCATGGGACCTCACTTGGAGTATTGTGTGCAGTTCTGGTGTCCTCAATATAAAAAGGACATGGAACTGTTGGAACAAGTCCAAAGGAGGCCATGAGGATGATCAGGGAGCTGGAGCACCTCCTGTGTGAAGACAGGCTGAGAAAGTTGGGGCTGTTCAGCCTGGAGAAAAGAAGGCTGCATGGCGACCTCATAGCAGCCTTCCAGTATCTGAAGGGGGCCTATAGGGATGCCGGGGAGGGACTCTTTATTAGGGACTGTAGTGATAGGACAAGGGGTAATGGGTTAAAACTTAAACAGGGGAGGTTTAGATTGGATATAAGGAAGAAGTTCTTTATTGTGAGGGTGGTGAGTCACTGGAATGGGTTGTCCAGAGAAGTTGTGAGTGCTCCATCCCTGGCATTGTTCAAGGCCAGGCTGGACAGAGCCTTGGGTGACTTGGTTTAGTGGGAGGTGTCCCTGCCCATGGCAGGGGGATTGGAAGTAGATGATCTTAAGGTCCTTTCCAACCCTAACTATTCTAGGATTCTAAAAACCTTATGAACTGAGGGATAAGTGAATTCACGTTAGACTAGTTTGTACAAAGGGGATTGAGCCCTTGTCTGATGTGTTTGCTTTCTTTCCTATTGAGTTTAGAAAAGAGAGTTTAATTAACAGAGTATGCTGACCTGAAAATCTGAGAGATCCCATGGGCTGTGATTTGTGCTTGCACTGCAATTTCAGTACATTGCTGTATCACTCCGCTAAACCAAGATCCCATGTAACAGCAAATGCCTTCAGACGAGTAAACTGGTACTAGAAGACTAAACCCTCTTCATGTACAGGATCTAAAGGAACCTCATGACAGTACCCATGGAAAGTTCTTTGGCTGTGGAAATCACAGATAGTTTAAATGTTACCTTCAGCTGAATCTATCTGCAATTTTTGAGACCTTGAACTTACGTAACAAACGAGGATGTTTCATTCCCCTATCAAAACATTTTATATCATAATTCTTTAAACACCAAGCAACTGCTCTCATTCTAGGATTTGCAGGATTACCTATTATTATAGTGGAATTTTCTGTGTTTGAATGTTCAAGAGTAACTGCCATAGTACAAAATACCAGCAGCTTCTATTGATCTGATTTCTTATGCATCTTGGTATAATTCCCACACAGGATAACTACACTGGATCAGTTAATAAAATTCAATATGTAAAAAGCAAAATTAAAAGGCTGCACTTTAAACTTTTCTGTTGGCAGAAGTTTTTCTAACATTATTCTGTATTGGAGGTAAATCTGGCATCAGAATGTGAATATTCTCTCTCTCCAAAGCTCCATTCTCATGCTTAAAATGAACTCAAAATCATGCCTTCTATCTTTTCCTAAGCAGTCTGATATTCAGAAGAACAACCACACTAATTCTGCATGGGGAGAAGTTGCAAATATGATGTCCTTAAGGACTAAGATTTTCAATTTTCATAAAAATGATAAAACGTTTCTCCTTCTGGCATACTGGGAAGAAAGGTGCTAGCTTGGGTGTCTGAACATACCCAAACTCCACTGCACAGACTCATTGTGGAAAGATACAGAACATTACCAATACCACCTCTCTCATTTTAATCACATTCCTTATTTTAAGAGCCTGTTGCTAGATAAGTTTTTATCATATTGCATTAACGTGAGTTAACTAAATGGTAGTTGACAGCCTACCAAGACTGCTTTATATTCTAGTGAAAACAATGTGCAATTTAAGAAGATAGACTGGTTTTCATTCATAGTTCTCTTGCTAATATGAAATGAACAACTTTCTGCACTACCCCTTGCAATCACACTAGTCAATTCCTGCTAGCAGAGAGTTGTTCAGCTTGGATCAGCATGGCTGAGAAGTCTTGCATACATTAGCCATAAACAATATTTACTCCAAGACGACAATTAGTGCTATACTTACACAGCACTTCAAGGCTGCTTTGTCTCTAATAATAAAATTATCTACACATTTTATACTCCATATTCATTTCAATAGTAGAGATAAAGCTATTCTAATGAGTCAAGAAAGAGGAGTGAAGAGAAAATTGTAGGCAAAAGTTTTTATCATGCAATAGCATGACAAAGAATAGAAGTTAATTTAACTTCAGTTCTTTCTGATTAAGCTAAACTCCCTAGTAAAGAAATAATGCAGGTATGATTGTTTACTATTTCTTCTGAAGCAAAATTAACAGAGCTTCCTTTATCTAAATGCTAGGGAAAAGCAAATAACATATAACCATAAACAGCATTGTTACTAATGCATCACATGACACTAAGTTTATACAGTCCAAGTAATAAAGTAAAACTGGAATAGAGTGACTAAAAGACTGAGAATGATATTTATTAGTGACATAATTAGTCACTACACAAAGCCTTTTTAAGGTAACTCTTACTTCCAAATAACTGTATTTTAAATACTCATTTATCTATCATGGCAGTCAGGTAGCAGCAAAAACAGTCCGATGTCATCTATTGCACATAAGGGCACCTCTTTTTGCATTATTACTCCAAACACTTTAAATATCTGCATCACAAAACACATGGAACTGTCATCTGAACAATACTATTATCTGAAAGTGATGTCAGAAACCCCTTCAGTGAATATGCTTTCCTAAATTTCTTCTTGTGCAAAATGTAAATGTACTGTATATGAGCTACACGTATTTTTCAAACAGAAGCTATTAGAAAACTTAAGCCAAAACATTTCTATGCTTGTTCTTGGAAGCTCAACACATAGCTTTGCACATACTACCTGGAGTCTTATGGTGAATGGCATCATCTGCTGCACTTGAAGACCTGCCACCAGCTCTCAGCTCTGAAGCAGGTTCTGACCCCTTTGAGAAACACTGGTCAAACTTCGGAGCCACTACAGCGTAATGAAGCAGCTCTTCATATTCATCCTGT
The DNA here is from genome assembly GCF_028554395.1 of Pezoporus wallicus. Classification (NCBI taxonomy): domain Eukaryota; kingdom Metazoa; phylum Chordata; class Aves; order Psittaciformes; family Psittacidae; genus Pezoporus; species Pezoporus wallicus. Next base: position 120,161 of record NW_026642616.1, read on the forward strand.
CCCAAGGTGATGACAAATAATTATAATACTACAATGACTTTTCTAAAATCTAGGTTTATGTAGGAATATACAAGAGTATATATAAGGTATTTCTAGGAGTAGAAATGGGTTTCAATAATTTGGGGGAGCTTTTTAAATTATTATCATGTCTAAAAGAGGATTTCCCTTAAAGCAGTAAAAGCAAGCTGTTTTCCTACCATGACTATAATAATTTACCTTTCTCCTGTTTCATGTTCATTCCGATTACAGCTAGAAACACTTTGCTAGATGCCAGAACTGGATGCTATAATAGCCATCTTAAACAAAAACATGAACTATGAAAAAAAAAAAAAGTTCCACATCATATCAGCAATGAATTATCTGATATTATTTCTAAGCACTACTATTACTGCAAAGAAAAATACATATTTTTATAGGCATGGAAAAGATGCTACAGAACACAGTCACATGCAATATTCCAGAACATTACAATTTCTTTGTTGTGAATTCTAAAACCAATCATCAAAAGATACTTGAGTATCCAGTATTTTCTTTAGATTGGATAGAATTATTCTTACCTTGTATTATGAATTTTTAAAATTATACAGGTGTATGGAACACATATATATAAGTAACAGAAAAGCTTTCCTGTTAAAAAGTTATAAACCAATCTAACTGGTGTGCAGCATTATACTATGTACTGAAGTAAGCCAATTAACATTTTTAAAAAATCTCCTAATTAAACAGACTTTTAGAATGAAAGTTCAGGGCAAAACTGTGAACAACCTGTATTATAGCTTAAACATACAAACAAGTAATTAATTAAAAAAGTTAATTAAAAAAATTAAAAGTTTCAGCAGCTAAATGCTGAAACTGATCAAAGCCACTAATTAACATTTGGGAAAAAAGGCCAGTTGGAAAGTACTAAACCAGGGCATCAGTAATCATTCTTTCTTTACTTAATTCTATCATTGTATTTTACTGTTTTAGTCTTAAGTATTCTTTAACAATAACACTGCAAGTGGAATACAAGATTGACCAATAAATTTCAAATAAAAACCTAATAAAATAAAATTAACAATACATCCTTGGTTCATTTACTATCTTTGTTCTGCTTAAAACAAAACTTTAAAGTCAACCATAAAAATCCTGTTAAAGTATAAAACTAGAGGAACATAGTCCAAGGCTAGAAGGTCAGAGTTTTGATCATTTAATTCACACTACCTTGGTTTTGTAGAAGTAAATAAATCAGTGTTGCAATGAGCAAAGAGCACAAGAGCATTTAAGAGGTTTCTTTTTTTTTTTTTTTCTTCCTTCATGAAGTATTATAAAAACCTACAGATGCTGCTTAGCATTTATCCTTAGGACTGCACTCAAATTTACTAAAACAACATGAAAAGAATGAATTGAATGGACAAAGTCAGGCACAATTCAATTATAAGTAAATGGAAATTCTCTAAGAGCTAGTGGATTCATAAGGAAAAGTTAATTCTGGCCTCTATTTAAAAGCACCCAAACAAAACAAAAGTCCCTTCAAAATTATGTAAAAGGAGTACTTCCCTGTCAACATTTATATTGCTCAGCTCTGACCCCAGCATTCTTCTTTTCCAATAGTCTTCTGCGAGGAGCAGGTAAGGACCTTGGGCTTGTCTGGATTGGACAAAAGGAGGCTGAGGGGCAATCTCATTGCTCTCTACAGCTTCCTGAGAAGGGCAAGCCAAGAGGGAGGAGCTGATCTCTCCTCTCTGGGATCCAGTGACAGGATGCATAGGAATGGTTCAAAGCTGCACCCAGAGTGGGTTAAGACTGGACATTAGGAAGCATGTCTTCACCAAGAAGGTGGTCAAACACCGGAATAGGCCTCCAGAGAGGTGGTCAATGATCCATGTCTGTCAGTGTTAAACAGGCATTTGGCCAATGCCCTTAATAACATGCTTTAACTCTAGGCCAGCCCTGAAGTGGTCTAGATGATTGCCGTAAGTTACTTCCACCCAAAATATTCTGTTGTATTCTAGATGTGTTCTCAGTTGTGAAACAGTCAACAAGGTGGCCTTAGAACCTCCTTATAAATCAATCACGTCATAAAAAAAATTTTAGTCTGTCAAAATTCATGACACAACACCTTCATCTTGTTTTCTGACTACAAAAGGCTCTGGAAACATGGATGAATTACTGCTGCTGAGCAAAGATCAAGAGAACTTATCCATGAGATATGATCACAAACAGAGAAGCATACGAACTGCAGAAATGAACTGCCCATAAACAGGCAGTTTAACACGGACAAAAGTTAACCCACATGAAGAAAATACCTTAAGAAATCCACTTAACAGTGCTTCTGTACATGCCCAGAAAAAAGAAAACTTTACTACTTTACTCATAGCTGTCACTGATCAATCTCTTAAATTTTGATAAGAATTTTCACATAAATCAAAATTGCACAGAAGGGAATCCAAGTGAAGATATTTTAATCCCAGATTGGTTTTATCTAATTTTCTTTTCACTAACATTTTTATTATTTTCCTGTATACATAAAATGAGATGCAAGTTTTATTAGATTTGCTCATAATTACCCTTTGACAAATAAAATGCAACGACAGTGAACCAAATGAGGTTGCCTTTTTCCTACCTTAAGATCTGAAGAAACAGAACTGCCCCAAACAGTGTCTTTTGGCAAAACAGGACTTGTGCTTTTCTCCTCATCTGATGACATTCTGCACAAGTTAGTCTATAAAACAGTAGAAGCTGAACTTCATTTTTCAGTTCCAGTATGATTACTGTATTTTCATCAACATTTCCCTCACAAAAAAGAGATTCTACTGTAGAAACTGCATCAACACCCATGCTATAGGCTAAACTGATTGTACATTTTCATTATATAATGCTAGGTAGGAAACTGCCTGACCCAATCCACACTCGGAAGACTTCCACTGACTTAAAAAAGAAAAACAAACCCACAATGGAAGACCCAAAAGCAAGAATATAAGTTTTCTTTTATTTTACATGGACTGAATAAGTTTAATACCTAATGCTTCATGATAAAAAATTTCACATCAACGGTAAATGAAATACATTGTTAGAGAAAAAAAAAAACAAAACACCAAAACCCACAAATGAAACATGTATCAAGAATAACTGAAGCCTTAATTCACAGATATATTTCTGTGACAATGTCAATCCCTCCTTCTTATTCACACTGTATTTTTTGGAGATTAACAGCTTATTTCACTACAAAATTCCAGGAGAGTGCTACAAGAATGACTCAATTCCTGTATGACTTTTTTTTCCCCTTGAACTACCTGAAGTACTTCCCAAGCTGCAATGATGCCCTGAACACTCCAGTTCAATAACCTGAAGCCCTCACTTACTGGTCAACATCACTATCCCTCCACTTTCTCGACACTTCTTGCCTTATAGGCCCAGGAAGACACAGACATGGAAGAACAGGTAATGCTTTAGATTCTGATAATGTCAATCATTCCAGCATTTTCTAAGCAAAATAGCGAGGTATTCTTTGAACATTTGGGAAGCAGATGATGTAGAACTGAGAATAAACTTGAAGACTTTCTGAAAGATGTATGTACCTTTTAATCTACAGCAGCCTTGTAAAGGTCTTTCAGTGAAGAACTGAAGCTCTTGTGATGGGGCTTGGTAGGGTTCTATCTCTAGAATGTATGGGGAAAATCCTAGAATGTATGCGGAAAAAAAGAACTCTGAAGGGTATTTGGGGGTAACGGAAGAAACTACAGAATGAGTGGGAACTGAGTACTGAGCAATGTTATTTTGTTAATGAATGAATGGCAGAGTGATATAGTTGGCTGATGCACATGTAAAACGATCACCAGACACATTGAGCGGGGAGTTACCAGCTGAGAGTAAGTTTGGGAAGAGGACCACCATAAATAACCAGAAGAACTGACTGCTTGTAGAATGTAGCAAACAACCATGCAATGAAAATTTATTTTTAGAGAGACCTTTAAAACTATCAATTATTCTCAATTGTTTTTTAAACAGATGCATTTTCTGACATGTTATTTTTAGATTGCTAGTTGTGTTGTCGTTAAATTGAAAGGAATAGCCTCCTTAAGCATCATCATAATTTTTCAAAATGTCATAAAACTCACAATAGTACTCTATAATGGAATAGAGATGGAAATAGTCTTTCTGTTCTGTGAGTTATTCTTGAGGCTGATTCTTCCTAGCACCACAAAAGCTCTCTTTGCCACAGGTATCTGCACCATTCAGAATGGCAAGCTTGTTTCTGTGCTTAAGATAGACACTATAAAAATGGTATAAAGACAATTTTAAACGCTGAGATTTCCTAGAGCCCAAGGTTCAAAAGACATGATTACCATTGCTCTACTTCCTGCTGAGCCCTAATATACTGACCATGGTTTTTATTACAAAATATGAAGCCTCGGGGAGGTTTACTAAATACTTTTATTGCTGTATATTGGTCTGTAGATGAAATACTACATAGATAAGAAATACTACCTTCCTCATCTCTTCCATTTTTATTGTCTGCTGCTCTGATAATTTCCATTTTCTCCTCCATCCCAGAAATTACTCCCTATCTGTTCCTTTGGCTTTGGCCTCTATACCTAATCAAGTAACTATACTAGCACCCCTTTAGTCAATATATTGTTTTAATAGCCAAAATACAGTTCTTCACTAATCTTAAAAAGTCAGCTTCAATTCCATATGCCTTTGCACTCATATAGTTTATCAAATTGCGGGTCCTGAATACCCTAAAAGTTGTGGAGGTATGAAAATGTGCATGCTTTGGGGGGTGAGGGAGGAATAGGGAGGCTAATATAGCACTTACAGGAATTAAAGCTGTATTTACAGCCATACAGACACCGTTCTCTTCCCTTCTCAGTCCACTTAAAAAAGTAGTAAACTGCAACAAACTCTCCAGAGGAACAGGAAGGCAAATGGACTTTCATGTGAAAAGAGATGAGTCCAAAGAAGCAGAAGAGAAAGGTTTCGTCTTCAAAAAAAAAAAAAATTTTTTGTCTAATAACTTAAAACCACTGTTGTGATTTCTATTTTCAGGTTTTTGAGATCATGCCCTGACACTCATTCTCATGTATCTAGTTCTCTGATTATCACTGAAACTACTCTTAAGTTTTGTGGTCTTCCAAAATTCAAAAGCCTCTTTCACTACAAGTGATGCTATCTCTCCACTCCACACCACCTTCTCTTCAAATCTGTAACTGCAGTTTACCTGTTTGACATAATCTTTTAAAATTACTCACTGTCACTTCAAGCTCTCTGTATTTGCCTCCTCTTCCCATCCCTTTATGTTCGAGCTTTCCTCATGTTTATTTTGCCTGTATGTACCTCTAATGCTTGTGTCCAGAGCCTAACCTTGCAATTTGATTATTGCAACATTCCAGTGAAAATCACAGTAAACCTACAATTCTAGAAATCTGCTTAGGTACAGAACAACAGATTGGATTACTACAATAACTTAATACACTTCTTTTAATGCAGTGTTTACAGACATCATTGCCATGTGATCTCAGTGAACAAGCACTAAGTTTAAGAAAACACTAGGTAAGTTTCTAAGAGAGAAATTAAGATATTAACTAAGACACCATCTCTGAGTCAACAACATGATTTACTAGCTGAAAACCACTATATGGTCAGAGAGTGACAGGAGCATCTTTGTGCTTACTATATTGTTCTATTATTACTTGAGCATCTGCCAAAACACATATCTGGCTTCATTAAAGAAAAATTCCTGTTAACAGCAGTAGTTTCTTCCAAATCGTAAGTGTACATCTACAATGTTAAGACTGCTATTCTTGGAAAAGGAGACAATTATAATGATCTTTGACCTGACTCACCATGGCTGCTCCAATCCTTAGTTTTGAATCACCTGAGATGTGCTCAGGATTTTTGCTTTTGGGTTTATGTTTGACTAGAAGTAATGCTTTTCAAATAATTTAACAGTGCCCTCAGATAAGAGGGCTCAACAGCTAGTAAACAGAACTACTCAATCTTCCAGCAGCCACAAGACATGCTATTTCCCTTTCACTGTATCCCCTTGCAAAGCAGCACTGCTCAAGTCCACATTTTTAAGCTTCTCACGGCAGCATCTCTATAACCACACTACAGCGACCACCGCTGCCATGTCAACTAACGGTCAGGACGCGGCAGTCACGCAGACACCTGGGAGGCACAGTCAGGTAAGCACACGGGTGGAGGGGCAGGTGGGAGCACAGTTATGCAGGTGAATAGGACACCTTTTTACAGGGCTTTTAAGGCAACCAGCTCAACTACCCGGGGGCAGGAGGTGCCCACAGACTCCCTTAGTGAGTGGTGGCAAGCTCGGGAGGGGGATGAGAGGGGTTGCCAACGGGTACCCCGCCGGGCAGGACCCCCATGTTCATGGGGCCGGTGCTGTGTCAGTCACGGCGCCCCCGGCCGCCCCCCACCGCCCCTCTCACCTGCGGGCACCCGTGGCCCCGGTCCGCCGACCGAGGCGGTTCAAACTACCGGACCGGAAGAAGCACGTCTTTGATAGGCTCAAGGCGCGCTTACAAACTATTCTCCGATTCGGCAGTTTGTCGGCAAAATAGCCAATTAAATTGCTCGCCCGGG